>NC_056529.1:27959602-27965854 GCF_019175285.1 Sceloporus undulatus
TATTATTATTATTATTATTATTATTATTATTATTATTATTATTATTATTAGAGAAATGTGGGATATAAATTCAATAAATAAATAAATAAATAAATAAATAAATAAATATTGATTCCTGTCTCCTGTCTCTTCTTCCTTGCAGAACATTTATCTATCTGACACAAGATGAAGAGTAGCTGAGTGCAGGTGCACTGGTAATTCCAGTGGATATATTTGCAGTACTACAGCCCAGAAGCTTGGCTTTCAAATACTTAGCTTCCACCTGCACTACTGACATTCAAAGAGAGGGAAGAGAAAAGTAGGAACTTTCCTTTGAGGCACCATGGAAATAGATAGTAGTCACCAGGTAGCAACACAGGAGAGCAGTATCCCTGCCTTGGACAGTACCACATTAACCGCTTTTGCTTGCCAGCATGTACCAGAAATGCAAGTAGCCAAGGATGTCATCTGCAATCAATGCAATAATTTCATGAGGACGAGTTTCGAAGGCAGAAAAAATACACTTAAGTCAAGCATTGCCAATCTGATGGTAATGGGAGTTGTAAAGTCTAACACGTCTGAAGGACTTTAGATTGGTGAAGGATGACTTAAATCTATTCCCAACAAAGCCAGTGGCTGGGTGGAAATATTTATCCTGCCATACAGCATCAAATCCACCAGGTGATGCTGTCGCTTTATTATTCTCTGATAATAATATTTTTAATTTGACAAAATTTCCCTTCTCCACATCTAATGTAAGAAAAGTTTTATTTGGCGGAATTAAACAGAGGGAAGTGGCCTCCCAATCATCTCCAGGGAACTGCTTAAAACCATCTCCCTATTTTGCACCAGCAACAGAAACCCACTGCCTCCAATGATAGATAAAGCATTATACAGTACAACTTTGATCCAAGCTATCCGATGAGCCGTATTCTTCCCTACCAATTTGCCAAGGCCTTGAGTTTCAGGAAAAGCCATTCTTTAGATAACAGGTAGGCCAATCTCCTTCCTCAGCACTCCACACAGGTCATACACACACAGTGTGAGCCCAAACACTTGCATTTTCCTCTGCAGTCTCTTTCAAAATGATGGATCACTTGCTGTCTCCGTTTTGAGAGAGACTGCAGAGGAAAAGAGATATTTAATAACATAGCCATTCTGGGAAAACATTGGGATACAAATATTATACATATAATTCCCCTTTAAGTCCACCTAGTTTAGTTTGGCAGCTAAAAGTGGAATCCACCTTGGAAGGTGAGGATGGGGGGAAATGATCTATCTCTCTGTCAAAACCTCCAGCTGACCACCAATACAGTCTGTTTTGATCCCAACTTTCAGATTATTTCTCCCTGCCAGAAGAGAGAGGGAGACTGACAGCAAGATAGCCTGCTAACTCAAGCGCTAGCCCATCTCTATCCTGATTGCCCAACCTGGAGAAGCAATGGAAAAGCCAACTTCTGCCACCCTCACCTGAGATCTCGCAAGCACTTACAGTGCTTCAGCATGTCCATGAGGGCTGACATGTACATCACTTTTCCCATAAGGCCTATGTTGGCCAGCGAGAGGGTCCGTAGGCGTTGGCATTGGGCCCCAATGCTAATCAGCCCAAAGCCGGTAAGAACACTGGGCAGCTGGGCCAAGGTGAGGCTCTGCAGGAATGCCAGCTGGCCAATGGCAGCCACCTCTGCATCCCCCACATGCTGTGCCCGACTGCAGGGAGGCAGCGAGTTCCGGATAGCTGGCTCATTCCTTGGCATGGCCGAGGAGAAACTGGAACCAATCAACTCCAGTCTTTCCAGAAAGGGAAGGCTTTCTAGTAGAGACCAAAACACAGAAGAGGGGGGCTTGAAATTGCCTTGTTCTAGGCAGTTCCTGGAACAGGTCTGGACCCCAATTCGGACTTTCTTTCCAAAACCTTGGGAGGCTACATTAGCCACCGGCTGCACTGATGGCTTGTCAGCAGTTGTCAGGGAAATGTTGGCAATAGCACAAACAGGCAAAGCCAGAGAGAGAAGGCATTTCAGGCGGGCAAGGAGTTGGCATAAATGTTTGCCCAAGCCTTCTGAGCTATGATGGTGGGCAGCCGAGAGGTTCAGGTGCCTCAGATTGCAGCAAGAGGCAACCAGTGTCTCCACAATGCCACTGTCAATGTCATCTTCCGCCTTGCGCAAGAGGGAGTCTGGAGACAGACAGTGAACGCAGCCGCTCAGGTTCAAACTGACCAGGCTGCGGAGGTCTTTACCACCATTCAGGACTCTCTGGACAAGCTGGCCACCAGATAAGCTACAGCGGTTGAAACTGAAGTAGACAGGGTTGCTGACTTTCAAAAGCTGGAGGAGGCTGGAGCCATTCATCCAAGATCGAGGTAGCTGTAAAGCATCTAATGTCACATTCCGGGCCATGGAGTCTAAAAGGTTTTTAACAGCACAGCTCTGTGCAAAGCCACCAGGAGCAGAGATGAGGAAAGCGTGAAGTTTCTCTGGAGTCCGATCACTCAGCACCGCTAAGTATAGCCTCACCACCTCCTGGTTGACTGGTCCAGGAGCCAACCTAGCATAGAAAACCCGGAGATTCTGGTAGTGGGGCACGTTACTCTCACCCACCATCAGCTGGCCAGAGATTATTAAACCCTCTCGCGATCTGTCAAGGATCTCAAAGTACAGGAGGAGTTTCTCGAGGCTGGTACAACATGGCACTACCCCATAGGAGGGTGTGTAAAGAGTCTGCTTGAGCTCCAGCACTCGACTCAGTGTAGCCTTGCATTCACTACTCAAGTGGGAGGCATCAAACCCCGGATTCACATCAATTGCCAAAGAGCGGAGGTATTGCAAGGTGGAGAGCATCTTTGAGAGACGAAGGGAGGTGAGGTGGCAGCCAGACAAGTTCAGCTTCACTAGGTTTTTGCAACGAATCACCTGGTCAATGGTGGTGCCCGGCAACCAATAGCAGCCGGTCATGTCCAGCTCATGAATCTCTTTGCCAATCTCTCTCATGAGCTGCTTCACTTTGTCTTTGTCCACCTGTAGCCAAGCATAAGAAAAAACCAAGTGCAGTAGCAGCTAAAGTTGGGATGATCCACTACATGCTCACATGTTTACTACTTGAAACAGAATTTGGAAAAAATACTTTTGTTTGGATCACAGCATCCTAGTTCTGGAAATGCAAAAAGTAAGATTTCCAAGCAAGACTGCTGTATCAAGCAATGGACTTTATAACAGTTTTATAGTTTTATAATTCCTAGCAATTTCTCAGAAAGGAGCATTGCAATAGAAAAACAGCATGCTACTCCTGAGCCTGTTGGCAGCATCTCAGGCTTCCCGGACACACACACGTGCACTCACTCATTCTCACCCTCTCTCCCTCTCTCTCACACACACACACACACACAAACATTTACTTTTGTAATGGCTCAGAAATCTCTGGAGTGACTCTCTCAAATGAGCCAGAAGGAGGGGATTAGAAGCCACACCTAAAAAAAAAAGTGATCACCCCAGGAAGCAAGAAGTACCACTCCTTGCAATGTGAAAAGAAAAATGTCCCCAATACCTCTTCCTCTGGAATACACTGCATTCAAGCTGTGAGGAATGCGCTTCAGTGTCTTCAAGCTTGCAGAAAATAGGATGGCATGGTTTGCAACAGGGAAGCTGGCTGTCACATTGTTTAGTCAGGGCGCATCTTGCTTCACATCCCCCCATTTCCCAGACTGAATAAATCTGTCTAATTAGATATAGGCAGGAAACCTTTCACATTCCAAAGACTGGGAGCTACAACTCTCATCAACCTCCCCAGTAGGAGCAATAAAAAGGGACTGTGGGATTTGTAGTCTAAAACCTCTGGAAAACTGAAGGTTCATCACCTCTGCCTTAATCTGTATCTGGGGAACAACAGTAGATTCTGCATTTGGCCACCATAAAAAAGACTGGACCAAAGTGTATATTCTCTTGCAATATGTCTGCCAGGACATAGTAAACACACCAGCTGAGTGCTGTAAGATCCTACACCCTGTCTGAAACCTAAATAAAAGGAAAAGGGAAGACAAAGGAGTAAACCTAGCATGTTATTTCACAGTGATCTGTTGTTTAAAATCCTCATGGTCTCTTGCAGCACGACCCGGAGGAACACCAACAAAACTCTGAAATAAAATCCCAAACCCCTTAAGTCTTCAATCCTCTCAATGCTCTTCCTCACCTGATAGTTCTTATGTAGGATCACTGTGTGGGTGAGGCTTTTGTCAAGACTGAGGACAGAGAGTTTCCGGCAGACCCTCTGGACATTCAGGACAAGATCTGAAACTGGAGTGTATCTCAGGATGTGTAAGAGGATCTCATCTGAGAACTCCATTAAATTCATACTGTTGCTCTCCTCTCCAGTCTCCTCACTTGTCACTTCCTAAGAAGACAGAATGAATGCACTCAGCAGCTAGAATGGGTGAAAGGAACAAAACTGAAAGGAAGACATGTTTTGTTAAAAGACCTGAGTGGTTTAATACAACCACAACAGAACCTTCTCTTTCCCTGGCTAAACATACCCAGCTCCCTAAGTCTCTGCTTTCCAGATCCTTCATCATTTTTCCTATTCTCTGGAGCAGCAGAAAACAAGCTTGCTCCATCCTCAATAGGACACCCCTTCAGATACTTAAACAGAGCTATCATATCACCTCTTAACCAGCTCTCTAAGTCATTCCTCATAAGGCATGGATTCCAGACCCTTCGCCATTTTGATCACCCTCCTTTGGATGCGCTCCAGCTTCTCAGCATCCTTTTCAAACTGTGGTGCCCAGAACTGGACACAGTGTTATTCCAGGTGAGACCTGACCAAAGCAGAATAGAGCAGCACTATGACTTCCCTTGATCTAGACATTATAGTACTACTGATGAAGTGCATAGAATCGCATTGCCTTTTTAGCTACCACATTACAGAGGGCAGAGAACTGTCTAGTTCTTTAAGCTTCTCTGAGAGCCTTTGTGGCTGAAGAGCAGGGTATAAATACTCTAAACAAACAAACACACATCCCCAGCTCCCTAAGTCTTTGCTCATAAGGCATGGTTTTCAGACCCTTGGCCATTTTGGTCGCCCTCCTTTGGAGACATGGCTCCAGTTTCTCAACATCCTTTTTTAATTGCGGTGCCCAGTGTTATTCCAGGTGAGGCTTGACCAAGGCAGAATAGAGTGGCACTATGACTTCCCTTGATCTAGACACTATACTTTTGTTGATGCAGCCTAGAATCGCATTGGCCTTTTTAGCTGCTGCATCGCACTGCTGACTCATGTTCAAACTGTGGTCTCCTAGGACTCCTAGATCCCTTTTACATGGAGTCTTGTTAAGCCTGGGGTCCCCCATCCTTCACACATGAGACAGACCCCCCCACACACACACACACACTCCAAAGGCCCAGGAGGAGTCCTTCTTTCCCCACAGCCTTTCAGTTATGAGGTTCAACACCCATGAGGCAAAACAAGGCCTGCACAGAGGCTGAAGAAGACTCCACAGTGAAAGGGACCTTAGGAGTCCTAGTAGGCCACAATTTGAACCTGAGCCAACAGCGTGATGCTGCAGCTAAAAAGGCCAATGCGATTCCAGGCTGCGTCAATAGAAGTATAGGGCGAACGCCGTTGCCATGGAGACGGGGAGAGACGTAGGAGAGGGCGGGAAGGGGAAGCAGGGCCAGCCTTGGTTGCCACGGTAACCGAGGCTTTTATTTTGGTAGGGAGTTGCTTTACCTCTCCTAGGCAGGCCATGGCCTGCAAGCGCTGGCCTCTTCAACCCTTTCCCAAAGCAGGCTTTCTCTTTCCTCTGCCTGCCTCCCTTCCACACGATTGCTGCTGCTGCTTCTTCCTCCTCCTCCTTTCAGCCGGGCCAGAAAAAGAGCTATTTCCGGCGCGTTACTGACCTCACTTCCGGTCCATTCACCTCCCCCTTCTTTCGCTTTCGAAAAAGGGCGCTTAGCCGCCATCTTGGGAGAGGCGGGCGCCATTTTGAAAGCGGCGGGCGCCATCTTGGGAGAGAGCGATTGAGGGAGAGAGAATGGAAGGAAGGCTGTGCCGCCATCTTGGGAGTGGCTCTCCTTCTAGGCCCACATTCTTCCCCTCAGAGCCACCATTTCCAGGTGGCTTTTGTTGGTTTTCCTGGGCAACAAGTTATTTTTTGTCCGTCTTCTCAGTCCCCCAATCCATTTAAAATGTCAAAATGTCACCCCGAGTTCTTTAAATGAGGAAAAGACATTGCTGTCAATGGTTATTCTGTGAACAATAGGCGCCCCCCGTCGCCATCTT
>NC_056529.1:27965864-27978680 GCF_019175285.1 Sceloporus undulatus
GGGAGTGGCGCTGAGGGAAAAAAAGGATTGTTTCCTTTAATTATGTACTGTATTTATATTTAAAATCTTAGAAGCTGAAGGAATACAAAGAACATTTCAGACATCGCAGATGTCTTGCATCCACACTACAGAAATAACCCAGTTTGGCACCGCTCTTAAAGTTCCCCACAAAAGCACTTCCTATATACCATACATAATACATTGGCTGCATCCACACTGGAGAAATAACCCAGTTTGGCACCGATTTAACTGCCCTGGCTCAAGGCTATGGAATTCTGGGAGTTGGAGTTTGTTGTGGGGCCCAGAGCAGGGCTTTGGGCAGGTTAGCTTTGGGCAGGGAGGCCACAGAAACCTCCAGCAACTGCTCCCCAAATCGTTGTTGTTGTTGTTATTTCCAGCTTCCCTTCTAGTCTGAGAGATACCATCCCAAATCTGTGATGAATGGAAGTGCCTCTTCTTAGCCCTGTTTCAGTTGCTAGGAGAAACTGGCACTAGACAGATGACAAATGTGAAGCGTATGTGTGACACAATCTAACACAACCATTCTTATTTCTTTCTTTAGACATGCAAAGTTATTTCAGTTCCATAGGACTGTCCAGCAGGCAGAATGGCAAGGTAAGATTATTCAGTGTTTAAAAAGCCAAGAGAATGGCAAGCCTATAAAAGAATAACAAATGCATTTAACATTTCACTGCTATCCTAAACCTACACTGCAAAATGATGTTTGACCCCATGGCTCCATTCTACAGAATACTAGCATTTGTAGTTTGGTGAGGCACTCTTTGGCGGAGGAGGCTACAGACCTTGTGAAACTACAAACCCCAGGATTCCATAGGATGGAGCCACAGCACTAGCATAGTGTTAAACTAGATTATTTCTTCAGTGTAGAGTGTAGACGCATCCTAGGTGATGTTCGGGGATGGCTGAATTGTGTATGTGCGCACACACACACACCTGCTTTCAAGTTGCCTGTTGACTTATAGCAACCCCATGAATTTCACAGGTTTTTCTAAGGCAAAGAATCCATAGAGATGGTTTTGCCAGTTTCTTCCTCTGAAATATAGCTTGCAGCACCTGGTATTCTTGGTATTCTCTCATCCAAGTACTAGCCAGGGCTGACCCTGCTTAGCTTCCAAAATCAGACAGGATCTAGTACTATTGTGCTTTCCAGTCATTGCCAACTTATGAACCCTAATGTTATCCCCCATCATGGGTTTTTATTGGCATGATTTGTTCAAAGGAGGTTTGCCATTGCCTTCTTCCCCTGAGGCTGAGAGTATGCGACTTGCTCAAAGTCACCCAGTGGGTTTCATAGCCAAGTCGAGAATCGAACCCCGCTCTCCAAAATCATAGTCCAGCATTCAAACCACTACTCCACACTGGTTCTCTCTGGTAGCATAAATGTTGTACAATTCTGTTAAATTTATCCTGAACAAAAAAAGGCCTTGATTTAATTGTTTCAACTCATAGTACATGCTGAATAAAGAAAGGGCATTGAATACAACTAGGCTTGTTGGTGCAACTCCCCTTTGAGAAGTTACAATGTTTAGAATTTTTTAGTACAAGGGAACATTTATTTGCATAGGCTTTTGTTAAACTATGGAGTTCACTACTCACAAGATGTAGGCATGGACACAAATTTGGATGACTTCAAAAAGGAATTAGATAAATACAAGGAGGGCAAAGCTATCAATGGCTACTAGTCACGGTGGCTGTATTAGCCATATATCTTTGGATATGAGCTTCTGGAGATTATGACTAAGGGGGCACTTGTGGTCGCCTTCTCTTGTTGGGCTTCCATTGATGCAAGAGTGCTGGATCCGAGTGCCTTTTGGTCTGACACAGCACAGACCTTTCTCAAAAGCATAGTAACAGCTTTACTGGAACAGACCAAAAGGTCCTCTAATTCCAGGGCATGCAAGTCTGAGTCTCACCATTGGCTATGATGGCTGAGGATGATAGGAGCTGAAACATCTCGACAGCCACACTTTGCCTACCCTTGCATCTAATCCAACATGTGTTAAATCAAATGGACCGATATACCAATCAGGGATTAAATCTGGGGTCCTTCTGTGTGCAATGCTGGTGCTCTGGCACTGGGCAACATCCCTTACCCTTTGCCCAAGGAAGGGCAAGATTTAAACAAATGGAGCCTCACTACTTAGCAATTTGACACTTGAGTTCCAGTTAGCCATTGAACAGTTCATCAACTGTTCCAGAGACTGAGAACAGACTCAATTGTGTCAGGGCAGGACCTTTCCAATTTATGCTGTTTTATAAACAGTCATGGCCAGCTGTTGTTGGCAACAGATCACTTGATGTCAGTCTAACCCACGAAGGCCATCATATTCCCATTAGCCAAGCTCCACTAATTCCATCCAGAATCCTTATTAGGGCAATGGATGTTTGTTGCCTTTTTCAACTTCAGACTGACCCCTAGCAAAGGATTTTCTTGGCAAGGCTTGTTCAAAGGAGGTTTGCCATCACTTTCTTGTGAAGCTGTGTGACCTGCACAAGGTTAACAAGTGGACTTTGCATGGCAGAGCAGGCTCTAACCCAACAGTCAAACCACTATACCACACTGGCTCTAATATATGTATTAGCCCCTTACAAAGCAGCATTTAGGGTTTTGCATTCTCCAGACATCTTAACTGGTCAAGCTGATAAAGTAATGAGCTTATGGAATACACATTTTCTGCAATCTTGGCTCAAGGTCTGTTATCCTCCCTACACTTCTTGAGACTGCGAACTAGGTGGAACACAACTCTAAAATGACTTCCCCAGAACAAGAATCTCTTAAGCATGCCAGTTTCTCCTTTATCTGGGCTTTATATACCAAACAAAATGCCCCTATGGCAGGATTAGCCAGTTATACCATAATACATTTGGTACGTTTAATGTTCCACAAGATTAATTGGTTTATTCAAAATGGGGACATCATACAGTTGATCTGCAGGATACTAGGAAGAGGTAATGTATTGACTGTATTTCAGCCAGTTTGTTATCCTGAAAATGTAAGTTGCTCAGGGTTTCCGTGACCGAGTAGATTCAGACGCTGCTTGAAGTCCTAGTCCAACACAGCTATGCCACACTGATTCTCATTTCAGCCCAAAGAATGTATTCAGTTATCAGCATATTTTGGGTTAAAGCTTTTCCTACCAATAGTTTAAACCTCAAGAGTAGCTATTTCTACCCTATCAGGACCACAAAGGCTCCCAACCCATTTGACATACCCTACTCCAACCTAGGCAAAGCCAAGACAGTAGATGGAAGAGCCTGGGGCTTACAACCTTTCCCTTCAAAATTGGTGAGCTGGCGGTTTTCCTATCCCTCCCCAACACAGAATATCTATTATTTCCAAACACTTGTGTTGCTGCAATCCAAAACTTAGGCTGTGTTTTAGCAAAGTTCATTGTACTCCAACAATGGGGAACTTCTGTGTACTTCCAAAAATAGTTTAAAATGCAACCCCCATAAAGTAGAGACAATGTTGAAGGATGATTAGACTAAATCGCCCTACTTCTGGAGCCTTAAAAACAGCTCTGGTGACATGGAGTAGTTCCCCCCGACACACATACACACACAACTAATGAGCTAGTAGCATGAAGAACCAGACAAGTGAAGTCTATGGTGTGCATCTTTATTTGAACTGTTCCTTTAAGTCAGTGTACAGTTTTGCCCCCACTGTATCCCGTTTACATACTGGCACCAAATCTCTGTAAGGATTCCCCCTTGGAAGAGGGAGGGGGTAGACTGTAAGCCTTCACATCTGGATTGGGAAGAAGAGAAACATATACAGCCCATTATTATTATTTTGCTTGACCTAAAAAAGGGAAAGGGGGAATCAGAAGAGGACCATGTGGGGTTTTTTGTTTGTTTTAAGGCGCAAGATACAGAAAGACACTTGTTGGATTAAATGATTTACATACAAGCAATACTTTCCATGAGGACCGGAAAAGTATTTCTGCTTCTAGACCTGGGCTGTTGCCTTCACAGAGGCTGGTTTAACTTCCTCTCAATACAATATTTGGAATGACTATTTAAAAAAAGAACACAAATGTACAATCAAAGTCCTCAGATGCATTGTAGAACTTTGGGGGACGTTTCGCTCCAACACTTTTTTTAAAGACTGCTGCTGTCAACTTTTCACCGTTCCAGTTTTTATATCCTGAGTCAAGCGCCAAAAAAACACAAATAAAGCCATGCCAATCTCAACTCTTGTTTAACGCGCAGTTATGGGGTTTTTGTCAAAAAAGAGAAATGTTATTGTGGTAACTAGTCCTGTTTTAGAAGCATTTGCGGTGGACGATGGAAGGTCCAGATTCATCGTATTCCTGCTTGCTGATCCACATCTGCTGGAAGGTAGACAGGGAGGCAAGGATGGAGCCTCCAATCCAGACAGAGTATTTACGCTCAGGTGGGGCAATGATCTGTGGGAAGAAGATGGGAGAAACTGTCAGAAACCTCACAAGATTAACAAGCCAGTGGGGCTTAAAAGCTAGATCTAGGTGCTCCATGAACACTTTGAATGACCTTTGACCAATCACATTCCGCCTGGCCTACCTCACAGGGTTGCTGTGGGGATAAAACAGACACTGGGAGAGCCACATATGCCATCCTGACCTCATCATTGGGATAAGAAATGTAATCAGTGAAATAAAGACTAAATTTATAGCCATCCAGAAGGCTTTAGGCCTTACATTGTCCACCTAGGAACATGGTGGCACTCTTGGTCAAGATCAGATTACAGGGGAACTTTGTAGGTCCCAAACCCCATTTTTGTCTAGCACAGAGCCATCAACCAATCAAACTGCAAATGGTATTTTAAGATCACTCATCCAGACATCAGAGCCGCTGATGGAAAAATATATACAAAGAGGCCATTGTTTTGCTTCTCTTGCTGCAGCAAAACACAGAAACACCCACCTTGATTTTCATTGTGCTGGGTGCCAGGGCTGTGATCTCCTTCTGCATTCTGTCAGCAATGCCTGGGTACATGGTGGTACCACCAGACAGGACAGTGTTGGCATACAGATCTTTACGGATATCCACGTCACACTTCATGATGGAGTTGAAGGTGGTTTCGTGGATGCCACAGGATTCCATACCTGCCAGAAGATAACAAGATAAACGTTTTAAGAGCCAGGGAGAAGATTGTGTGATTAAAACCATTCATGGAGATCTATGCTCCCAGGTGTAGGTTTCAGGGCTACGCCTGAAGGGAACAGGCATCTAAAAACGTACCCAAAAAGGATGGCTGGAAGAGGGCTTCTGGGCACCTGAACCTCTCGTTGCCGATGGTGATCACCTGACCGTCAGGGAGTTCATAGCTCTTTTCCAGGGAGGAACTGGACGCAGCTGTGGCCATCTCCTGCTCGAAGTCCAACGCAACGTAGCACAGCTTCTCTTTGATGTCACGTACAATTTCTCTCTCAGCTGTGGTGGTGAAGCTGTAGCCTCTCTCGGTCAAGATCTTCATGAGGTAGTCGGTCAAGTCACGGCCAGCCAAATCCAGACGGAGGATGGCGTGGGGCAGGGCGTAACCTTCATAGATGGGCACAGTGTGGGTGACACCATCACCAGAGTCCATCACTATACCGGTGGTACGGCCAGAGGCGTACAGGGACAGCACAGCCTGGATGGCAACGTACATGGCAGGAGTGTTGAAAGTCTCAAACATGATCTGGAAAGATAGAAAAGGAAGAACCACTAATAGTTAAAAACTTGGCTGGCAATGGTATATGCAGATCATGCTCACAGGTCCAGCTGAGCCACTGTAAAGGTCAGCTCATGCTAGTCAGGTATGAAGCTACACCACACAGTCCATGTTGTTAAAAAGGGTGCTCCAAGTTGCATAGGATCATCCCACCCCTGTCCCAGTATCTCACAACACAGGAAATGTTACAAAAGTCACTCAAACACAAGTCAAAGTTAGTTGAAAGAAAAAGCAGATGCTTATGTGATGCTAGCAAGTCAGAAGGAAAAGAAAGCCAATCTGGGAAAGAGCAGATAAAAACCTTTCAGGTTCCAGCAAGAGAGATTCAGACCAGAAAGGAAACCCCTGGAGAGAGGAGCAAAAAAAGGAGAAAGGTGAACAAAAAGAATGGAATACCAACAGACATCCTTCTTACAGATCGGAGGAAGAAGGGCTTTGAAGTGTGATGCGTATACAAACCTGTGTCATCTTTTCTCTGTTGGCTTTGGGATTCAAGGGAGCCTCTGTCAGCAGCACAGGGTGTTCTTCAGGGGCAACTCTCAGCTCATTGTAGAAGGTGTGATGCCAGATCTTTTCCATATCATCCCAGTTGGTGACAATACCGTGTTCAATAGGATACTTCAAGGTCAGGATGCCTCTTTTGCTCTGTGCCTCATCACCAACGTAGCTGTCTTTCTGGCCCATACCAACCATCACACCCTGGAAGCAAAAGCAAGGAAAGCCATCAGGGCTGAAACATTTCCCAACTTTCAATGTGGTTATACTTAACTTTGTGTGCCTGGTGGGCAACAAACACAAAAGCACTACTTTTTGAAGATCAAGGGAGGCTAGACTGACAGGTCACATTTGCTCAGATCACAAAACTCCTCATAACAGCTGGTGCGTATTTTCTTGAACCCAAAGGGACAGTTGTCATTTGCATTCAGCTTTTCCATATGGGCAGGGACTTAGCTCTTCAATAAGGCCAGTCCTTTAAATTGGGTTTAACTCATTTCCTATGGCTACAATTACAGTCTAATCATGTAAAGAACTACTGTTGGTGGCCAAAGTTAAAAACATTTCTGGACAGCCAAGAAAAGCTTCTGTGAACTGGAAAGAGGGGCTTTAACAGGAGCAGATCAGTTTTGCACAGAAGGCCTCAGGTCATCTCTTCTTATTTTCCAGTTGCAGGGCTGTAAACAACCCTCCATTGAGTTCTTGAGGAAGGCTTACTCAGAGCACTGAACAAGAAGAGCAAAACTGCTTCAGGTCAAGTTCATGAAGTGGTGTAAATGTGCCTGGTGCAAACTAACAAGAACTATAGGGTTTTTTGTGGGTTTTTCGGGCTATGTGGCCATGTTCTATAAGAGTTTATTCCTGACGTTTCGCCAGCATCTGTGGCTGGCATCTTCAGAACTGCTTATGATTTAGCAATTTGCTTCCAAGGCTGCAGAGCTGCACTGACTTGAATTGAGAAGGCCATGACTAGCAAGCTCCATATTGTGGGCCCTTGCTATCTGCTGGGGTTTGGTTCCAGGAGCCACATGGATACCAAAATCTGTTGATGCTCAAATCCCATTAGATATCAAGGATAGTAAAAGGATGTCCCTTATATAAAATGGGAAAATCAAGGTTTTCTTTTTGGAAGTTACATTTTTTTTTAGTGTTTGCAAACTGTGAATGCTTGAGTCCGTGCATAAAGAGTCTTTGAGTAAGGAGAGCCGACTGTACCTGGTGTCTGGGGCGACCCACAATAGAAGGGAATACAGCACGAGGAGCGTCATCCCCGGCAAAACCAGCTTTGCACATTCCGGAGCCATTGTCAACGACGAGCGCAGCAATATCATCATCCATGGCGATCTTTAAAAGGGAGGAGGAAAAAAACAGCAGTTAGGAGTTTGGTTTTCATCAGTTGACACTTCTCTCCTGCAAGAGCTCCTACAGATTTTCATTTCCGGCTTAGAGCCACCTGAAGACAGATGCGCTAGAGAAGGATCATCGCCGCTACCCCACCCGCTTCCTCCCCAGCTTCCTGTTTTGTCACCACCCAGCACTTCGCATTCTGCGCCACTAGAGGGTGCGCACTGCGCCGCCGTGTACAGATTTGGGACAAAGGAAGTCCTCCGCTCCAGTCCCACGTTATTACCATAAAAGGCAATGGTTAGAGCAAGGCAAGATCTACAGCCAGCTTTGGGGGAGCCTCATCTGGAGGCCACGCCCTTCCTCCATCCCACCCCCTTTGGGGGGGGGGAGAGAAAGAGAATGAGAGCCATGAGCATATGTCTGGAAGCCACTCCCAGAGACAGAGAGTCTGGAACACCCATTTTAGACAAGACAGGACCTTCCTGGCCAAAAGCAAGACCAAAACTAGGGCAAGATCTCCACACCCATTAAAGTGAAGCAGCTCCTTCCATGCCCCACCCGGCCTGAGAACGCCAACTTGCTCATCTCGGCCTGAGAACGCCAACTTGCTCATCTCGTTCATCTTGCAAACCAAGTTAATGCAAAAATAGCCCACAGCCCATTTAAGTAGGGCTGAATTAAAATTTCCTGAAGTCATGACATCAGCCCCTTTTCACTAAGAAGGGTGCGCAATGTGCATTTCTCACAGGTTTATTAATATGAGCAAGGAAACGCACGACAAGTAAACTATGGGGAGGAACCGGATTAAGGAGCATGGAAGGAACAGTCCTTGATTTACAGCCAAAGCCTCTGAGAGGTGCACCATTCATTGCAGCAAGGAAAGGGACAGATAGGGCTGGCTGGTCAAGTCTTTTAAAAATGTGGATTTTCCACCCTTCTTAGCTCCCAGTGCATCCTAAAAGAGGGATCAAAGAGTGAGGAGTAGTGCTTGCCATTGCTACACCAGGAACCTTTTAAGTAAGTGAAGGCAAAGACCAAGACAAAGAACTCTCCCCAATGCATGCAGAGGCTCCCTAAAAGGGGACAATTTTTGGAGAAGGGGGGGAATTAAGAGACTCTGGGGTCCTCTAGGGAGGCATCTGCCCCCCATAAGAGGCAGCCAGGCTTCTTCTCTTCCTCCTCCCCTTCTTCCAGAAGGATCCAGCTTGACTTCAAGGAAACAAAGAGCCCCCTAAACTGGGGGAGGGGAAGCCCTTCAAGCCCCTCATGGTTGATCTCCTTCCCCTCCCCAAAAGGCACCTCCTTCCTCGGTCTCCCACCCACCCTCCTATACCCATGTGCTCTGCCCATCATGATACAATAGAATGGCCACCATAGGAAAAGGCACCCCTCCCTCTTTTCTTTCTGTAGTCACACCCAACACCAAGGTCTGGATGCTCTTGACTTGAGAAGGAAGAAAGGGAGTGCAATCCTGAGCATGCCACTTTTGCCCCTTAACATGGCCATTCTGCAAGGAAAAACAAAGCAGCCCAAAACCAGGAGGAAGTTGCTTCTGTGTGCTTCTCCTCCTCCTTTTTAACAAACCCACCAACCCTCCCAGGTTTTGACCACAAATCCTCTTAAGGAAGGGGCCCATGAGTAAAAGCAGATTAGCGCAAGTCCGGAAATCCAGCAACTCACAAGACACCATTGTGCGAATGTGTTAAGAGAAAGAAAGAAGGTGGTGGGTGGCAACTGTGACCAGAGTTCAAGATGTCCCTGAGGTTCTTAAGCAGGTTACCAAAAGGGCTTGCCAAAAGGCCAGCCCCATCTCTCCCCCAGGAGCCACTTCTGAGCACCTTCTCCTCCATGCAAGGTTTGCTCCTTTGCCTCTAAAGGCTGGATGGGAGATCCCATCATCCCCAAAAAGAGGAAGAGGAGAAAGAGAAGCTGGGAGGCTCCAGACCCATGCTTTCCAAAGAAACCCTTCTGTGGCTCTTCATTTCCCCAACTTTTCTTCCAAAGCTGCCCAATGGACACAAAACCTCCTTTGCACTTGACCAGAAATACAAGATCTATCTACCTACATTATCTAGATAGACAGGTCTAGGTATATATATAGTATATACCTATACTTTTATCAATCTAATATCTAGCTAGATTTGTATATGTAATATCTACATAGATGCACATATCTATAAATGTGTGTTGTGTGTATGCATATCACACACACACACACACACACACACACGAATGCATGTTACAAAGAAAAAACCAGCACAGTCACAAAACCAGGAAGCCCCAACTGTGGGACTCTTTCCCTGGGCAGCAAAGCCTCATTCAAGGCTATGGGGTTTACTCCCGAGTAGGACCACTCCCCAAAGCTCCATGTCAACCACGCCTTGGATCCACATGGGACACAACAGCCCCCCTTTGGAGACCCATTGCCATTCACTATTCCATCAACCCATAGAGAGGGATAGATAATGCAATACACACACACACACATAAACTGAGCCCAAACTCATCCCGTATATTATATATATATATACACACACACACACACAAACTTAGATACCTAAGTGTATATATATGTATATACACACACATATGTATATAATGCAGAATGAGTTTTGCCTAATATACGACAGTTTATATATCTAAATTTATACATATATGTAGTATGTATCTACAAACTTAACTATATATATATATACTGTATATATAAAATGCAAGATGAGTTTTGGCTAAGTGTGTGTGTATATATATATATATATATATAATCTATTTACAAACCTAGATGAATAGGTATCTATATATATTTAAAATGTAGGATGTGTATTGGCAAGTTTTATATATATATAAATCAAAAAGTTATATATCAACAATTTATATCTAAATACATAAAATATATCTAAACCTACAAACTTAGATAGATAGATCTAAGTTTGTATAGATAATGCAGGATGAGCTTTGGCTAAGTGTGGCTGAATTTTGCAGCTATGAGCAATATATAGATACTGTATATATATAGTCCTCATCCTGCAAAACTCAGCCCCACTCCGGCTCCCCTGCAAACCTCGGAAATCCCCGGCAACAGCGTGCATAGCGCGATCCAGAGACACTTAAGTCTCAAAGGTGCTCCAAGAAAGCCAGGCTCCCCCCGCACAGCCCCCTCCCTGGCTTACCTTGGATTGGGGAAGAGTGCTGGAGCCTGGTGCTGCTGCTGCTGCTGATGCTGATGCTGCTTCTGCTGCGTCTGGAGGGAGCGAGGGGCGCGTAACGGCTGCGTCCCGGGCGCCGCGTCGCCGGGTTTTATACGGGCGGCGCAGCGGCGCTCTCTCCATAAAAGGCAACTTTCGAAACGGCGGCTCCTGATTGGCTGAGGCACCCTCCTGCCTCCCCTCCCTCCCTCCCTCTAGTCTCCCTCATCATTCTACATTGCAGCAGAGTCTTAGTTTATTTTTCCCTTCCCTTCTCTTCCATCCCCCCTTTCTTTCTTTCTTTCTTTCTTTCTATCTATCTCTCTCTCTCTCTCTGCAAATATATCTATATGACAAAAACAGAATAGAGGGTGGCTTCCCTAGGTCTCCCTTTGCATCCCATTGAAAGACCCATCTATCTAGGGACCCTCCAGAAAGGACTTTCTTTTGCATTTCATTCATCACCTCAATGGCCTTCTTCCTCTCTCTTTTTCACCCACTAATGGCATAAATAGGTCTTTCCACTACACCAGATGCACCTTTGCACCTTTGGACTGAGCTTCTCACATACCAATGGCATATATATATATATATATATATATGCCTGGCTTTCCACTCCACTAAATGCATCTGAGGAAGTAGACTTAAGTCAACCAAAGCTCATACTGCCAACTTCTTTCTTTCAGTTTGTCTCTCTCTACATACTGATTTTCCTCCCCTTGTTGTTGTTGTTGTCGTGTGCCTTGGAGTCCTGTTTTGACTTATGGCCAACCTGTCATAGGGTTGCTATTGCCAATCCTGTGAGGCTGAGAGAGTGTGACAAGCCCAAGGTCACCCAGTGGGGGTTCTTATGCTCCATTTGCCACTCTCCAAAGTCATAGTCAATGACACCATGATGGCTCTCAAACTTTGCACAAAGTCTATATGGGATGATGGCACAGGCCCTGGAGGTAATAGGTAGTTCTTCATGCCCTTTGGACTGGCATCGATCTCATTGTTTGATAGCCTAAGGGGAATGCTTGGTGCTTCTCCCTGCAACACACATAAAACACACAGGCACCACACAGGCACATGCACCCGGCTCTTTCTTTGTCACACAACCCAGAACAGTGTTGCCAGATTCCCCAGCAATGAGGAGCGCATGAAAGGCTGCCAGGTTCCCGAAGCACGCAAGGAGCCTTTCATTGAAACAGATTGTGTGATCCTGGGAACATGGTTGGGGAAGCTAGAGTCATGATGAATGGCTGGCCAGGCCTTTCTTTGAGACCTGAGCAAGACGGGGCTCTTGAAATGCCTGGCTGTATTTACAGAGGGATTTACTTCCCACTAAGCATACATCCGACGGCACCGCAAAGCTCCTTTGAACTGCCTAATATTAAAACACACACATACAGTCCATCGTTGATGCCAGGCATTTTGTTGTTGTCGTGCCTTCAAGTCGTTTCCAACTTATGGTAAGCCTAAGGCGGTTCGATCATGGGGTTTTCTTGGCAAGATTTGCTAAGAGGAGGTTCACCATTGGCTTCCCCTGAGGCTGAGAGAGTGTGATTTGCCCAAGGTTACCCAGTAGGTTTCATGGCTGGTCTCCAGAGTCATAATATATGGATGCAAAGGGATCTAGTAGCAGCTTTGAGATTAAGTGAAAGAACCAGGTAGCCTGAGCTTTCCTAGACTTGAGCTTACTTTCTCAGTAGCCTGAGCTTTCCTAGACTTAAGCCTACATGCTGAGATGCATGGATTGGAGGATCAAGCTTTCCTAGACTTGAGCCTGATTATGTAGGTTCAAGTCTAGGAAAGCTCAGGCCACCATCTTTCTTTCAGTTAGTCTCAAAGCTTCTATTAGATCCCTTTGCCTACTGAGAAAGTAGGCTCAAGTCTAACAAAAACTCATGCATCTGAGGAAGTAGGCTCAAGCCTACAAAAGCCTATGCATATGAGGAAGTAGGCTGAAGTCTAGGAAAGCTCATTTATCTGAAGAAGTAGGCTCTAGGCTACAAAAGCCTACGCATCTGAGGATGTAGGCTCAAGTCTAGCAAAGCTCATGCATCTGAAGAAGTAAACCCAAGGCTACGAAAA
>NC_056529.1:27978690-28059980 GCF_019175285.1 Sceloporus undulatus
CTCATGCATCTGAGGAACTAGGCTCAAGTCTAGGAAAGCTCATGCATCTGAGGAAGCAGGCCCAAGTCTACCAAAGCTCATGCATCTGAAGAAGTAGACCCAAGTCTACGAAAGCATCTGAGGAACTAGGCTCAAGTCTAGGAAAGCTCATGCATCTGAGGAACTAGGCTCAAGTCTAGGAAAGCTCATGCATCTGAAGAAGTAGACCCAAGTCTAGGAAAGCTCATGCATCTGAGGAACTAGGCTCAAGTCTACCAAAGCTCATGCTACCAGCTTCCTTCATTCAGTTACTCTCACAGTTACTACTAGGTCCCTTTGCCTACTGGTTTTCCAGACTAACGTGGCTACCTCTCTGAACTGTACCAGGCATATGTGAAGCTGACTTCCTGGCACTTAGGCTGGCAGGCTTAGCCGCTTTCCCACTGCGCTCAAAGGGGCCTCCTCTCCATGAAGGAGGCAGTCCTAAACCCAGCTAACTGGGCAGTGAAGTCCCAGACAGGTTTAGTTTCGGGGTGAGTCCGTGGGTGGGATTGCAAAGTAAAACAGCCTGATTCTATCTACACCTCAACTGGGAAGGGAGTTGCGCTGAAACCAAAGCTGAGAGGCAGACAGACATCCCTTTGAAAGAAAGGCATGCCTGGATTTGCACAAGTGTCACTTTTTGAAACTGCCACAAACTAAGCGCATGAGAGACAGTGACTGTGGAACAGGTTGTCACAGTTGCTGTAGATCTGTTTGCATTGATGTCCCCAGCGCATCCCCTTCAAATGACCTCTGTAGAGGCAGCTCTAAATAAAACAGACAGGCAGTGACACTACCAGCATTAACTTGAGAGGGAGGTGGGGTCCAAATTTCAAAACATTATATATATGTGTGTATGTGTGTAGATATAAATATGGTCAGTCTTTCTCACAAAGACATCAGGACACTGGAACGGTCTTTCAAAAGAGAGATCCAGGTTCTACATTCTGAGTTTGAGACTGGATCGTGGACATGGGTTGAAACACTATGCTATTCATAGTGGTCTTCTTTGGGCCGGTGCTGGTCCACAAGGCATTACCTCCTGGTCCGGATTGCGTTTACAAGAAAAAAAGAGACAGTTGTAGTTAATGATGACAAATGCAGTGCTAGTCCCTGGCGCATTGAAGGTGGAGGGGGGATAATAGCTGGTCGCTCACATCAGATAGGTTTCGGAGCTGTAGTCCGAAAAGTAACTTTTCCAAACTCTGGTCTAGCAGGGCTTTTCTGATAAGTCATTCTTACATTCTGAAACAAGAGAGCATGTCTTAAAATGTACTTGTGTGAACCAGTTTGGTTTTATTTTCCACAATATATATATATATATATATATATACACACACACACACACACACACACACACACACATACATATACATATATATGTACGCATACACAAACACAAATACATATACGTCTTTATTTATTTTAAGAGAACACATTTTATTTACTTTTAAGCACAGAGAAGGTTTTGTCAATTCAGCTGGCTGTAGGGATCAATACCAGAAAATTGTGTGGAGAGTCCTAGCATCTGGAGAGTGCAGTATGCACAGTCCACTCCTGAACATATTCACCCAGGAGTAAATTCCACTGTATTGACTAGAGCTTACTCCCCCGTAAGAAGGCTGGAGACTGGAGTCCTAGCATCTGTGTGAGCACATTTCTCAAATGCAAACTGCCTCGTGCACACGATGTCAGTCAGCCTTACAATAACCTCGTCTTATTATTCACTGTGATAATGCAGAGGGAGAACGCAACAAAGCTCCCTGAAAGCCACCTTATGAATTCATGACAGATCTGAAGGGGGAATGTCCCCAGCCTCACAGCTGACATTCTTTAGCTGCTGTGCTATGCCAGTTCTCCCTTCATTAAGTGGAGAACATATATGTTTGCTCTTCTTGAGCAGAGGTCTGCCAAGTTCCTGGGTTTCCAGAGTTATTTGCACTTTGTCACAATGCTTTCATGGGATTCTGCACCTTTGCACTTTCCTCCTTTTCTATACATGGCAGTGGCATCCCTAGGGTTAGCGTCACCCGGTGCGGTAACTCATGGTGTCACACACCTTCCATTGACCTCCTCCCATTTCACACCATACAGAATCCTCAATCATGCTCTTTTCTTTACACTGGATTAAAAGAATGTGGTGAAGTAATACATTGTATTGTATTGTATTGTATTCTGTGCGGGACGGAAACACCATTTACAGACAGGTGCCTTAGCACCGAAACAGTGCATGCACATAACGATCAATTCCAATGTGCTAATGATTCATTCATGGATGTGTGAGGAATGCAATCACAATAGTGTTTGTGGATTATTGCACAATTGTGTGGTTGCACAAAACTGCGTTAGCTTTCACTACCACGGTTATTGCTGAATTGGCCCTGGTGTGATAATCTCCTAAAACAGATGTAACGCAGAGCTCATGTCCTGAGAGGCTGAGCCATGAAACAGGAGATTCTGTGCACAAATATGCTCACATGCACATATGTTCAAATATATGTTCCATAAACTCAGTAAGCAGCTTTATGCAAACCTCTCTCTCTCACGCACCTTCCTGTCTGTAGCGGGAGTGTATTAATACCATCATACCATTTGAAATATTTTCAAAGTGTAGGTGCTGTAGGCTATATCTCAGAGGAAGGAACTGGCAAAACCAGATAGCCCTCTTGTCTATCCCTAATTTCTTTTCACTTTTGTTTTTAAAAAATGCACCAAATTCCTCCCCAGACACTGGGCATGGAGGCATGTGTTGCAACAATCACAACATTGCAATTTCTTTAGGGGGATGCCGGCAATCCTACAGACCTTAGAAATGACTGTGGGTGGCTCACATGCCACACTTTTCCTATCCCTGTTTACAAGGATTATATATGGTTAGATTTTGTTGTTGTTTATGTTTAGAAGTGAAGGTTTTCCTTCTACTAATAATTCCAGGCAGCTAGCACTGCCTAAAATACAGTAATGTATTTTACTTATAATTTGTTGTTGTGTGCTTTCAAGTCATTTCATAAGGCAGCCCTACTGTGGGTTTTTCTTGCACAGGATTTATTCAGAAGGGGGTTGCCATTGCCTTCCTCTGTGGATGAGAAAATGTGACTTGGCCAAAATCACTCTGGGGGTTTTCATGGCCAAGCATTTCGAAACATGGGTTCCTGGATTGCTAATCCAACACACAAACCACTACACCGGTGTTTCTCAGGATGTATGATATGTGGACCAGAAGCAGTTATTGTTTTCCAGTGTTTAGTGTGAAAGGCCCCAAGAACAAGTGCGGGAAACCTGTATCTTCAGCTCAGATCAATTGTGGCCACTATGGCCATTCTTTTCAGATGATGGGGTTGTAGTTCAACAGCTGAGGATCCGTAGTTTCTCCAGTCTTGCACCACAAAGTTATAGTACTAGAACTGAAAAATAGACCAGAAATAAGGAGCTGTGTGGTTTGTACACAGCCATGAATTGTTTCTTTTTCTTAACTTTATCTCTCTTTGGCCTGATTGTTGGGGCCCTTCGCTCATGGAAACTGTCGGTGACTAGATGCATATTGGCAACTCAGGCAGTGTTGACAGCTAGCTTCCTTTTGCATGTGAGGAATCCATCCCAAGTTGCATTGCTCTCCATTTTTTCACTGAGCACTCTGGGAAAGGAACCCACGCTGTCCAACTTCCTTCCCAGAATGGCCTTATCAGAGGATGGCTGAGCTCTTGCTGGTGACAGCATTGATATAAGGGTTATGCGCAAAATCCTCTAGCAAAATTCTTCAGCATGACTTTAAAACATCTGTGAAAGTAATGATGCTTATGGCAAGTTTACAGCACTACCAGATAAGGAGAAGAGCTACAAAAGGTGCAGTCTTCCCACCAAAACTTTTACAAGTGCAAACAAGAAGCCAGTGGAGCTTCAAAAGCTTGCAACAAGTATATTGTGCATTTTGGTTGGCCAATAAAAGTATCACTGTTTGGTGGGGTTTTGTTTGAATTAACTAAATGGCCAACACAGCTACCCCTGCATGCAAGCTGCAAAGATGCCCCACTTTGGATATTGGAGATGGCTGGGTGGCTGGGTAGAGAGATCTCACAACAGTCAGCTAGATTCTAGGCAGGGATCTAATAGCTCTGAGACCTCTAACCCACACAGTTGGCCATCAGGACCAACTCTTACTTGAAACAGAAGTCACAGCAGGGAACATGTCTCTATTCCCTAGGCAACTGGGGAAACAACCCTTGTGTTATCATGCTGTGTAGCAACAAGGAAGCTAGGCAACAGGGACAGCCTAAGGCATTTTGCTACCTGAGGTGGAACAACAAAAAGCATCCTTCCCCCCCAAGTCATGGCACATAGCTCTCAAGGCCAACCTGGCACCCCAGGTAGAAAACCATACCAGCATCTCTCTCTCCAGCTCCATTTCAGTAACAGAAGTACAATATTCTGCAAATAATAACCAACCATTTGCTGCCTTTTTGTGTTCTCGCAAATCTGCCGCCTCACTCAACCTAATGGTGGGACCAGCCCCGATGGGCAACCTAAGCATCACAACACAACAGTATTTGTGCCTTTTTCTTAAATGATGCCATTAGCAAAGACAATTTAGAACAGGAGTTAGGCAGTTAGTGTCCAAAGCCCTCTGCAAGCAAGTAGGTCAGGCCTCTGGTAACAACCATCTCTATTGCAGTACTGGAGTTACTGTATGGGTTCAATCCTTGGGACCTTTTGAGTAGCAGGGATACTGATTATCGTCTGCCACCACCACACCTGGTTTGCCACCACCACACTTGGTTTCCTTGTTCCCTCTGGGCTTTGTGATGGCTACAGAGAAAATTGATTTCCCCTGTGAGAATATATAATAATAATAATAATAATAATAATAATAATAAGAAGAAGAAGAAGCTTTATTTGTATACCGCTTTTCCATGGACGATCAAAGCGGTTTCCAATATCAGATTAACAATACATAACACATCATGACTCTGCTTCTCTCCCTTCAAGATGGTGGTCGGGGGGAGGGCTTTTCTTCTTGGCAGGCAGAGGCTGCGAACTCTTGTGTTTAAGTGTGTGCGCACATTCAAGAATCTGAAGAGCATTTTGCGGCCCTCCTTTGGAGGAAGGGCTTAGGAATTGTCATGATAAACACCTGCATTTCAAGATTTACAACTCGACTTGTCCTCTCCTTGCAGCCCACTAGGAAATGAAGCAGTGGAATAAAACACAGAGGGGAAAGGGGTTTCCCCCAATATTCAACTCAGTGGTCTTAGCCTAACCTAGCCTCCTATTCTGGAATAATAACCATCTTGGCTAGTAGTACAGGTTTGTTGTTACAATGATTGACAGATCACCACAAAATAAATGTTGCGTTATTTTCATTACAACAATATTTTCCATATTCCCACCCACCCTTCTGGGTCTGCATCATCTAAGACCAAACCTTCCTGAACCTACGCTGGGAATTAATAAGGTCTGAAACCTATTTGTTCTAAGTCCAAACTGTAATTAAGGAATAAAATAAACCTTTGTGGATTCTAAGAGGGCAGATATCAAGATCTGGTAGCTGACCAAAATTAGTTTTAATATGCCACCACTCATGAATTCAGAATGCTTTCCTGGTAGATAAGATCAGAGTAGAAAAGTCAAACAATATCACTTACTGTCTGGGGCTAACTGGCAGCCTTTTGACTCTATTAATATACTGTGTCCTGCCATTCATCCGTTGTGGGCTTGCTTTTTTTTTTGACAGCAGGATTAGCAAGCATCCCTTCATGTTCAGATAAGGCAGAATTATAAATAAGCACCCGCCTTAGCTTTATATGGTGAGAGAAAGTATGAACTCAATCCAGGAAGATTTAATGCTATGATATGGGTTAGCAGAGTTTGTGCATAGTATAGTGGATGACCCTAAGGGACCTTCGTGGGATTCTTCGTCTGGATTCTTATTAGAATTTGGAACATTCCAGCTTCCATTCTAGGTTATTTTTTTAAAGTTTCTAGTCCTCGTGAGTCAATTTAGAAAGGGACAAAGAAGAAGAAAAAACAGCTCAGGAAGAAAGCACATAAAATGTTGTACAAATGTATTGCTCCCTGAACATTCGTGATTTCTATATCTATGCAGTATATATTTCCAGAAGGCTTAAGATTCTCTAGTAGACATAGTGAAGGATGCCCCTTGCATTCCTACCCATCTCCCACCTTCCTCCTTCACCTTCTTCTTCAACCTTACATGCGACCCCTTCCTTCTACATGACTGTAATGGCTGTGTTTGGTTATGTATTTATATCCTGCTTTTCTGTATTTAAGACATATTCAAAGCAGCATACAAAATGATTCTGACTTTGATGTCTACTGCAATATCTTTACGTTTGAGGATCTTTATGGCTGTCCTTCCAAATCTTTGGCCTGTTACAGACTGCCAAAATAAAGCTGCTTTGGGTCTCTTTGGAGGTATACTATTTAAATGATGCATGGGTCCCAAGAGTCCGGAGGTCGCACCAAAGCCACACTCCATTCCTAAGCACTGGAGTGCAGCTTTGGCGCAGCTTCCGGATTCTTAGGATGCATGCATCATTTAAACAGCATACCTCCAAAGAGACCTGAAGCAGCTTTATTTTGGCAGTCTGTAACAGGCCTTAGTCTCCTTTATGATTTCTGCCATCTCCATTTTGATTACTGACTGAGCTTAAGGGAACAAAATATTTAATTGTTTCAATGCCTTCATTGTCTACTATAAATTTACGTAACTCATCTTTGGTCATTATTTTTGTTTCATGTTTAGATACAGCCCTGCTTTTGCACTTTCTCCTTTAACTTTCACCATTGGTTGTTCCAAGTCTTTGCCAGATTAGAAGTCTTAGGGCCCAGAGATGGATCTTCCTTGTTTGCTCTATTACTGGCCTTGTTGCTGTCTTGCTGGTGCCTTGGGCCAGTTTCTGTCCTGGCCTTTTTGTTTGGGGTTGGACTCCTGCTGTGCCTCCTGGCTCTAGGCCTGGATGACTGCTGGCCAACTGGTTGGAACACAGGGAGCTCTCTCTGTTGGTGTGATGTCCTCCTTTCACCCGGGAACCCTCTAGCAGCCATGCACATGTTGGTAAAATTGACCTAGTTCTTCAACCTTGTGCTGGACAAGCCTTGGGATCAGAGCAAGTACCTATGGCAGAGAGCATCCACCCACCCACCCCAGACCACAGAAGGTGACAGATTTGCAGTAAAGATGCAGACACCATATTGTTTAAATGCAATACATGTAAATTACAACAATTTACAAGAAGGGTAGGGAACTCTTTTCAGACAGAGGGCCAAATTTGTGTTCAGAGAAGTTTTCAGGGCCCACAATCTGCTGGTAAGCAGAACCAGTGGCAAAAGAGACAAGCTCAAGAAATCCATATCATTTAGCTTAAGGCTCTCATGGCCAGAAATTTCAACCTTTTAGAATGGCGGGACAGATTGTCCAAAAATTGGAGAACCACCCAACAGTTATATCATAGGAACAGAGTCCCAGGGAGCCAGATTGAATGCTGGTCAGGCAAGGTGTGTTGTAAATGGCTACCTGGCATCACAATGGAGGGCTCCAGGTGTTTTAAGGAGAGTATACTATGGATTCATTGCTGACAGCTTGCATCAGAACAGGGGTCAAGCATCGTCTGGACCCTCATCCAAGTGGATATGGGGAGAATGTTTTATATGGCCCATGCGGCCAACCCCTTGGGTCCATGTTTGCTAGTCTATTTCAGTAGGGACTCAGCTCCAGACTAGTCAAGTGGGAACTTGAGCCCTGCATTACCCATCTTGGGGTCCATATGGACTGGAAACCAGATGTGGTGCGTTTGGGGCTATGTGTTCTGGAGATTCAGTCCAGTCACTTCCCCTGCAGATGCAAGGCAGAGGTAGTGGCGCCTCTTCCTGCCGATACTTCCTCTTCTCATTCCCCCTCTTGTCTCATGAAAGATGTTCTGCTTCTATATGGCAATGTGCTGAAGTCAGCTGTTGGGCTCTAAAGTGGAGGAAGCTGCAGCAAGATCTATACAAACTGACGGGAACAAAGAAGAGGTTGGTGGAAAACAAAACCTTACCCAATAAGTGTCCTAAAGAATTGTCAGAAACATGAGGCAATCAGAGATGACAGCCAGTTGGTGGCCATATTTGCTGGGAGGTTTGGAGAGTTGTAGTATAAAATAGTAAGTTTCCCAAGCTCTGTAAAAAGAACCCAGACTGTTGGAAGATCTTGTGCATATGTCTCCCAAGTCTCTGATAAAAGAGATATCACATTGCTTCTGGAATGAAGGCAAGATCTCTCTTTAACAGCCTATGGAGATATACTTTTAGCTCATGTGAATGTAAAAATTATCAGCCCTTTCAAGAGTCTACATCTCCTGTTTCTGCATGGTTTACCCTTCTGGCCATGTTTCTTTTGTAAATCTGCTGTCTCTGGATAGGAGGAATGACCCAATCTCACCAATACAGAGAGACGGTAGTGCTCCTCTCACAAACCAAGGAAAAGAAGTAGTGTGTCTTGCAGAGTTTGGACAGGTAATTTTTTTCATGGGACAGGTAATATTTTTATTTTTTGCCCCACCGTGCAGGAAGTGGTGAAGCAATTCGGTCACAGTCAGTGGACAAACACAGCAGAACTTAACCACCCTCGATGGAAGAAGAATGAAAAGAGGCAATTGAAGCCAGGGAAATAAATCACACAGAGGAACAAAAGACACCCTCCTCTGTGGGCTGGTCCTTTCTGCTTCCAGCAGACTTTAACTGAGCTCTGCTTAGCAGCAGGTAAAAGTATTGCTTCATTTACAGCATTCCAAAAGTAGATTTTCTTTGTTCTGTTCTTTCATAAATAATTCCTCTTTCTGGTGAAGGCTTCCTTTAATAGGAGGTGATGCTGCCTTTGCATTTAGGCATTGTAAAACTGCTGGGAAGGTAAAATTCACCTTCTTGAAAATCTCTGCAATTTCAAATGTATTATTTCAGGCAGGTTTATGGCCTGTATTGTTGCAAATATAGGTTTCATAATGTGAGGGTCTTTCTGGGCAAATCCCAGAATACCTTAGAGGTTGTCCCACCTCCTTATAGCACTTGGTCTATGCCTTTGACTCTTCAGATGTTTTGGACATCAACTCTTAGAAGTACAGCTAGCATAGCCAATGGTCAAAGCCTGTGAGAAATGAAGACATCTATAGTGCTAAAACCTGTGTGATGCTATCCCCAAATACACAGCCCCTGTCTATGAGTTCTGACTTACTTGGAAACCAATATTAACTGGGTTGACCAGCAGTTCTGAGGAAGAGCCATCTGCACCATTCTGGAAACTGGGAAATACTTATATGCAAAATACAAACGGAAAGAGTGAAGCTTTCAAACTTGAATTCACTATACATCAGAAACAACTTGAAGGCACGCAACAACAAAGTCACCTTGGATCCCATGTTGGGAGAAAAGCGGTATATGAATTAATCAAGGAAATAAACACACACAACTGGCTTTGTTGTTACGACACATAGATGAAAGATGAAATGGAGTAGCCATGAAAAGGGCCATGACTGGCTGGCTGGCATCCTAAACAGTGGCACTCTACATTGCAACACACTGTTATAGGTCTCACTTCTAGTCCCTTATTGTGTAGCTAATACAACAAAGAGGAACCCACCAGCAACTTCAGAAAAGGGAACCGTTCTACCATATGTTCCAGGCAAAGCCAAAGAGACACCCTCTTTGCTTGCCACAGACCCCAGCTGCTCAATAGTTTCCTGTTTCCTTTTCTCTTGTTCTCTGCAACATCAAATGAGAACAAAATCTTATTGGCCAATCTCAGATACAACTTTCTATCACCATCTAAGGCATGAAAAAGGAAAAGGGCTGTGCTAAGAGCCGCCAATGGGCAATTTCCAAAGTGTGTGTTCTTCTGTGGGGACATATTCAGACATGGGGTAACTCTGGATCATTCGGCCAAAAGCGAATGACCCTCTGGCCTTAAATGAAGACCTTTCATTCTGAGTTCATATCTGCACTATGGACATAAACTGGTTTATAGCAAGGGTAGCTAACCTGGAGCCATGCAGATGTGGTTGGACTGTAACTCCTATAATTTCTCACCATTGGCTGATGGAAATCACAGTCCAACCACATCTGGATGGGCACAAATTGCGCACTGGTTTACTGAATCATTCTTTGGGAACCTGTAGTCCTATGAGGTAGCAAAGGATTTTTAATTCTCACTCACCTACCCACATTCACACAAATATAGCCCTCAGGATACCTTATCGGAGAAGTCAGCATAGCACAAACCTGTGGATCTTCTTTGTTAACAAGAATCTCCAAATCTCCCAGTCAGAGCCAAGTGAAAACACAGGACAGAATAGAACATCTGCATGGAAATGGAGACAAAACAGATCAGGAATGGAACTAGATGCAAAATGATGACTCAGAAACAGACCCAGGTTCAAAATGGTGACTCAGAAGATGGAGCACAGTGCCAAATAGTTCCTAGGGGTGGTGATGGAGCCAATTACTGTTCCCAGAAGCCATTCATAGGCATAACCTGCATAAACCAAGCCAAATCTCTTTCTGAATTACTACAGACTCTAACTCCAAACACTAAAGCTGAGCAGCAGAACCACACAAAGACCAGGTCAAAGGAAGTTAGCGAATGGTAACATTTTGCAGAGGTGAAACACCAAGGCTGAGAAAGGCATGGTACAAAAAACACCATGTTTGCATCCTCCACCCCTTTAAATTTAAATCTTACATTTCATTGCTATTATTAAACCATTGGGAATGCCAAAATACTACACACAACTCTCTGTGATCTACCTTTAGATTGTCATCTACTTCCTCCCAGCCTCTGCATTAGAGAAAGATATAACAAATTAACTGGTATGAAAGTGAAACAGGTGATGTACTGTACCAGGAACACGTCTTTGCTACTAAGAAGGTCAGGGAGAAACAGTGGGAAAATGCTATTAGCTTGAGAAGTTCATAGCTTGACATTAAGACCAATACTGAGTTGGTAGAACAGGGAACTTGAAACTGGGACTTTCCAGATCTCACACCTGGGCATTTTGCTGCTCATACTATCTGCCACTTACAGCAGATCAAACACATGTTACTCCTAATTAATGCTTTTTCACCATCTAATTGAGTTAGTCAGAAACAATAATGGGAACCTCATTGCCCTATTCTTGCTATGAAGGCCAATTCCTGCCTTACCAGCTGGCATTCTGTTGGCCAAGGATAAAGGAGGCCAAGTTAGGAGAAGAGGTATCCAGCAGTGAGGACTATAAGAGGCATGATGTTTTAGAATGGGTTAGTTGCCACCTCAACATCTTAATAGAGAATAATCTTGCCATGTCCTTCTTGGCTTATAATGGAGGCCCAATCCAGAGCATACTTCTTCATGAGTGGAACTCATGCCACCAGATAGGCACTGTTTCCCTGGCTCTGGGATACTGTTTGCACACAATGCTGCTTCTTCTCCTGGGCCTCACATGGGTGGGCCTGGAGCAGAGAGATGGGATTAGTCCAGATGCTTCAGCTTCATGAAGGATAAAGCTGGCAGTGGCTACTAGTCACATGAGCTATCTATTATCCATGTCCCCCGGCCTACCTGTGTCACAATCCCCCAACAAATGTCCATTTGATATTCACTGGAAGAATTCTCATCTGCAAAGATAGCACCTACACATGAAGGTTGTAAGTCAATCAACATCTTTGTTTGCATATCGGGCAGGGTTGGGAGCCTCTGACCCACCTGATATTTTTGATAATGTCTCCCATAATCCTATGCTGTCTGGACCTTCTGGGAGTTGAAACTCAGAGCTTGCTGCAGGTGTTCTCTGCATGCATGAAAACTCCTGTCAATGACTGTCAAATCAGGAGAGCATGGTAGCAATGTGCAACAAGAACAGCCTCACACCTGTTTCTGTGCACTCATTCAGCCCATGGAGGAGGTTATGTGTAATGCCACCCACCCAAGGCTCAAGGTTACTTCTCCTATCTCCTGTTCTTATCCATGTGCTGCATACAAACCATCATCTTCTTGCACACAATCTGGAAAGTTAAAAATGGAAGCAAAGCCAATTGAAATCATATAGCTCTATCTGTGCCATCATCAACATCATTTACTTCTGTGCAAAATTTCCAGCTGCCCTTCTGCAATGATACTTCAGGGCATAATAAGCAAAGGCCTCATCCATCTGCAAAACTGTCTGCCAGCCTTTTTGAAAAAAATGAGTAATCACAATGTTTCATCATCAGAAAGCATTTTAAAGCAGTCTTATCATGTCACCGTCATCCCTGGGAAGACCTGAGAGAGGAAGAGGTGTAGGTGAAATGGCATCAATGAAGCTCTAGCTGCCATAGGATGCTAAATATGAAGATTAGATGCCCTTCAGCCTTTTACCTGATATCCACTTCTCTCCAGAACTTATAAAAGTTACTTTTTTGGACTACAACTGCTATAAGCCCTTAGCCAGCATTGCCACTGGCCAGGCTGGTTAGGAGATTTAAGGAGCTATAACATTCCCTAGCTCTGCAAATCTCCAAGGCCACCTTTCAGCATCACATGGGGAAGATAGGACTTTTGAAAGCTCTCCCACATTCAAAAGGAATCCAACAACTAACTTCTTGCAGAGACAACTAGTGCACCAGGGAGGACATGAAAATATTGTCCTTTTTGTCATTTGATATACCAGTCAGAGTGCAATCCAACCTGATAAGGCTTGTAGCCCAATACACCTGGAAGCTGCAAGGAATGAGGGCACTGCTTTAAAGGCTATGTCCCCATTTTAAAAAGAAAATGCAGTAAAAGATCCATCTTTAGTCTTTTTTTAAAAAAAGCATCCTTTGTTGTCTTGAGACCTTGCTTTTTCCTTTGACTCCCCAAGTCTCTGGATCTCCTTTTTGGTTGTAACCCTGCCTATCTGACCTCCTCTCCTCTCCATAAATGGAGACAAGTCTCTCTCCAGCCCTGGAAAGCAAGTGAGGGGGAAAGAAGAGGAGAATGCCTGGAATGTCAAAGAGACAACATGTGCAATGTGTTTCCAGCCTGTCTGCTGGGGGTTGGGGGAGTGGAGATGAGAGCAGGAGGCGGCAAAAGACTCTCGCAACACATATGCACATGTACACACAGAGACACATATACAGTCTAGGAGGCACAGAGAGCTCATTGGCAGAATCAAAGTTGAACTGCAGCTTGATGGACCCAGCAAGTCAACTCTCTTTTTCTTTCTTCTCCCTCTTTCTTCCACTTCTCCGCAACTCCCCAACTCAGCTGCTCTCTCGTTTTCTCTTTCATAACTCCATCCATCTCTCTCTGCCACCCCCACCTTCAGCTTCCGCCCATGCACCCCTCTGTGACCAGCACCAAAAGCACAAGCTGTCCTTTTTCTTTCTTCACTCCGGCCTTCTTCAGTCTCTTTCTTTCTCTCCCCCTCCTCTTCCTATCTCTGGAATGTTTGCCTTCTCTCCCACATCCTCCCTTTCAAGAGCTTAAACCAGAATACCACTAAGGGCCAGGCAACCAAGCCAAGGAGCATTCCTTTTTCAGCATGGCGCTATCCTCCCCCACCTCCTGGCAGCCACTCATTATGGCAGAATGTTTTGCTAGCACATGGATCACCTTAGGGTTTAGCCAGGTATCTGAGATGATACATCTCACCTTGAAGACTCCGATGACACCTGACCTATTCTGCTATGGAATTCCATCCCAATTCCTTACATGGTCCTCTCCTTCCACCCTGGAAAAGGTGCTCAAAAGTGCATCCATTTATGGAGAGGAGAGAAGATAGAGTGGGCAGGGCTACAGGTTCAATGTCTCAGTCCAGACCCAGATCTTTGCTCCCCCAGGCTAGGTGCAGACTTAGGGAGACTTGGTTACTCTCAATGATGATAGTTGTAAATGGGCACTATGCTTATACATCTGAGCTCTTGGGGAAGCTGTTTGGAAATGTTACAGTTCCCAGAAACCCCCAGCCAACATGGCCAATGTTGGCTATAGGATTCTGGGCATTAACATCTTTACTAAGCTCTGTTTGTTTCTTTATCAAAGGATTAGTTGTTTGGATTGCAACACACCCTCCAACTATCCCAATTAGTCCTCTGTCCTCCCATTTCTTCAGCTGCTTTTCAAATTCTTCTTATTTGGTTTGCTTATGCAGACCTGTATCCAAGTAGGAAGTACAAATTATAATGCAAACACATACCATCCATAGATAGAGGAAAATGGGGGTACATGTGGCCAAGGGTGCTGTCAGCACAGGCCAGAAAACTCTGGAAGCAACCTGAAGTATTCTAGCCCCAAAGCTGCCCCAACATCCCATTATCTGCACTCTCTGGAAGAATGCTGGGTAGCTGTCTCCACATGTATCCGACAGTGTCACCTGCCTCTGTAGGTCGCTCCCTCCGAGACCAAAAATGAAGTTTCTGGCATTGATCACATGGCTGGGCATTTCATTGTGACCTCAGGGAGTGAGTCGCGCTGATGACACTGACAGCGGGTGACACAGTGGGACACATTGTAAAGAGGTGCCCAGCATTACTCTGGAAGGCTCAGTATCTTCTGGAAAGATCTGGAACAAAAGGACCTTTTCTAAACTCTGTTTCCAAGTAGATGGACCCTAATGTTGGCAATCCTAAAATAGTTGCACGTCTACTGTATTTTTCTCCATAACTTGTTATGGAAATAGGGAAAAAATGGAAGAAAGAGTAGGAAAATATGAGAAATTGCAAGTAAAAGACAATCCTGCAGTTAAATCCAATGAATGAGGCAGGATGACCACTTCTATAGCAAAAGCTTCATCGAGAAACACCCTAGGAATTAGGAACTTGAAACAAGGAACCAAATTCAGGCACATGGCTGCCAAGGGCTGGAGAAGATACACTCATTCACCTACCCTCCCACACAATAACTAAACTAGTTTACATCTGAGCTGTGTATATCCTGCTATCTCTTCTGATTCCTGCAAACCAAGGACAATCTTGAATGCACATGACTCATGATTGAGAGCATCGAACCACATTTTCCCCTGTGATCCCATCCATTTCTGAGCCTTCAGCAGATACATCCTTAGCACATCAAAAATTCTGTCTGCAGCTTACAGGCATAAGGGATAGAAACTTTTTAAAAATCAACTGAAATGCACAGGAACATTGCATTTTACAGTAGGCATCTAGACATTTCATATTTTAATCATGTGTATATGAAGCACATATTAGATGTCCATCTGCAAAGGACAAGTTTTGAAAATGTGTCTACTGATAGCTATACGTTGGCACCAGGCAGCCAGTTCCTTCCTTATGCTCACACGTCAGTAAAGTAAAGTAAAGGCAGAAGACTTCAATACTCCCAGGAAGAAATGGGGGACTAGTAAACTTTCTTCTGCTGCCGTTTTTATTTGGATAGAAGTGGCACATCTAACAGTGGCCCCATAGCCAAAAAGTTAACAGCCAGACCCAGAGTGACTTCCCCCTTGTATCAAAGCTTTCACTTTCCTTCTTTCAGAAATTCCCCTGAATTTCAAGTCCACACGTTCTGTGTATCCAGCCAAGTTTAGCCTGCATAATAATCCTATATTGCATTTACTAAAACATAATTTCCTCTAAACTCAGTGGAAGTTCCCTGATTATACACAACCAGGACTGGACACTTTGCTTCTGAAACACCACTTTTAGGCTGGATTTTGCTATGACCTGTGGATAAGTCGAGGGTAAAACTTAGGGGCTTATAGCAAAGGATCTAAAGGATGAAACAAATCAAAACATTGTCAAAGAACCTACAAAATTCCAGCAGACATAACTCTTTGTGCTTACTCTTAAGGCTGGATGGATGAGAGTAGAGGGGATTGGTGCTTCCAGGACAAATTAGGCTCTTGCTTTTCACCAGGGGATGGTTCCTGCTTTTAAATAAGAGTTAAGATACAGGACTTACATTGACCAATGGATAAGTGAACTCAAGTTTTTTGAGGTCAATTTTTGACATAAATTTCTAGACTTATACATGACTATATACAGTAATTTTCAACTTGGCAAGTGCTGGAAACTGGTTCATCCAAGTCCCAGTACAACTAACTGCTGTATAATGCCTGCTCTCTCTATGGTTTTAGGGCAGTAATATTCGATGAACACACAGCCTGATCAGCCTTACGTAGCACAAGGGGAGTGTTATCATCTCTCTCAGCCTCAATTGCCCATCAGTCATCGCTGGTGAGTGTTTGTGAAGCAAACTGTTCCAAGGCGAGAGTCCTGCATCCCTCCAGATGTTGATGGACTGCAGTTCCCATCAGGTCTAGATGGTAGTTGCAATTGAACAAGATCTGGAGGGCAGCATGAATCTTACCTCTTATTCATACCATGCATTTTATAGTGATGCTGTTGCACAGATCGGTTTGTGGGGATCAATTAGTGGTTCTTACCTCAGGGCACACCTACTCAGGTAACAAGATGACAGCTGGATGGTTATCCCATTTCCACAGGGCCTAAGGGCATGTATCCTCCCAACACCCCTGTGAGGTAGGTTAGCATGTAAGATAGTGAATCACTGTCAAGCAGGAATAGAAATTATATCTCCCACCTTTGCAGTTGTTGGACTGCAGTTCTCATTGCTCCTTACAATAGTTGTGCTGGCTGTGCATGCTCATTCATGAGCACATATTACTGTATATACTCATGTATAAGTCTAGACATTTTAGTCACAAATTGACCCCAAAAACCTGGGTCGACTTATCCATGGGTCAATGTAAATACTGTCCTTTAACTCTTATTTTAAAAAGGAACCATCCCCTGGTGAAAGCAAGAGCATAATCATCCCTGGAAGCACTGCCCCACTCTATTCTCCCATCCATCCAACCTTTAGTATGGGCACAAACAGCTATGCCTGCTGGGATTTTTAAAGTTTCTTGGCATTGTTTTCCTTTGCTTCCTCCTTTAGATCCTTTGTTACATGCCCTTAGGTTTTAACCTCAACCTACCCTCGGGTCATATCAAAATCCAGAATTTTGGCCCCAAAACCTGCCCTTGACTTATAAATGAGGTTGACTTATAGTCGAGTATATACGGTATAGGTCTGTCACACTGGGTAGTGTATGGGCCTGAAACAAGCCATGTGTACAGCAAAACAACAATTGCGCACACAGAGACAGTTCCTTGCACAATTGCGTGCACACACCCATGGCTGGATGATGCGTCGCCGCACACTCAGAAAACCGTTCACAGAGAGAAGGGGAAAAAAACAGCTCCACCCTTCTTCAGGCTGCTTGGAGATAGCACATGAAGGCCACTTCCTCTTGCCTGGGGCAGGGTGGATCCCTTCTGATCCTCTTTCCACTTGGTCTCTCGAATCCACCATAAAAGGAAAAACAGCAGGCAGGTAGCACTGCCAAACTTAGTCATTCCAAGCCAACGGGGCTCCCATCATCTCACTCATTCAGCAGCAATTTCCTCCCAGGACTTCCCCTTTTGAGAACTGGGAGGCGGTGGTTGCAGTTTCCCCTCCTGTCTCCTCCTCTCCTCTCCCAGCAGAGCACCAAGCAAAGCATTTCTCAAATTCCGGGTATACCAATGGCTTAGTCAGCTATGGCAAGAGATATTTACTAGCTGTGTGTCACTTCGGCGTCAGGCTGCACTGAAGAATAGACCACCATAGTCTCTCTGGAGGCAGACGGCTTCACCGTTCAGCTTCGCAGTTCAGGATTCTCCCAGGCCTGGAGATTTATGGAACAAACCTTGAAACCTAGGAGTGGTCCACAGGGATGTTGTTGAGTGCTGTGTGTTACGTATGACGACCCACAGTTGCTCACAACTTGTTTTCAAACACACTCATATACACACATAGATTTTTTCCCTCCCTCTTTGGAAATTAAGACAGCAATCTTACCTTGATCTGTTCCCAGAACAAGGTGAAAATGAGATATTATTTCTTCTCACCCACTTAGGGAGATAGGATAAAGAACATCTAAGCAGCCCGCTTGCTTCAAGCTAGAAGGTGGATGCACAGCAGAGTGGAGAGTGAGTCCTGGCACCACAATAAGGAAGGGGGAAGCTAACTATAGGGAGTGGTTTGTCAGATTTGCACTTGGGCTCTTGCAAAGAGTGAGGGTGTAGTTTGCTGAGGTGGAGTTGTAGTTTGAAGGGCACATTTTTGCCGCTTGATATTTAATATGGAGGTCTTTAAGCAGAGGCTAGATGGCCATCTGCTGGGGATGCTTTGATTTGGATTTCCTGCATGGCAGGGGGTTGGACTGGATGGCCCTTGCGGTCTCTTCCAACTCTATGATTCTGTGATTCTATGATTCTATGAATATCCCCCCCCCTTAGAGTACCCCCTTAGAGTACCACTATAGGGCAAAATACGCTGTTATAGGACACACACAAAATACATCAACAAATGCTACAACCACCAGCAGTCTCCTGACACATTTACTCTGCCTGGCAGAGATCTGTAGACTCAACAGGGAGGAACCTCCACTTGAGAGGAAGTTTGTTGGAAATAAACACACTTCAGATGGTGCTGCTAAAGAATGCAAACCTATACAACTTTACGGATCAACAAAACACAGCTGACTACTGGAACACAGCCTACTGTGTTCAATGGAGCTCTGGTAAAATAATGCATACATACTCAAGGTATATTTTTGTATTACAAGCCCCAGAATCCTCAGTCAGCCTTCCACTGTCCATGCCAGTTACTTGGGAAAGTAACATTGCCAAAGCCTGACACAACAAGGGGAAAGTAAACAGGCATACACTTTGCTTTCAGTCTGGAGTGCAAGTGTTAAAATGTTTGTTATTTGTGTTGTGTGCCTTCAAGTCAGTTCCAACGTCTGGCAACCCTAAAGCGAACCTATCATGGGGTTTTCTTGCCAAGATTTGTTCAGAGAAGGTTTGCCATTGCCTTCCCCTGAGGCTGAGAGAGTGTGACTTTCCCAGTGAGTCTGTTTGGCTGAACAGGGATTTGAACCTGTAGTTGAGCAGTAGTAGTCGAAAGCTCAAATCATTACACCATGCTGGCTCTTCTGAACACAGCAAATGTCTTTGTTTATTTATTTAGGTTGTTGTTATTATTAGTATTCGGTTCATTCATAATTCAACAACAGGAATTAAATCAATTGAAACTTAATGATAATGAGCTAACTAGTTAACTAGTAAAAACCTAATTTGATTTAAGCTGAATAACCACAAAGCGATGGGAGGCTCATAATCTTCAGATCACTTTTGTCACAGCAAATTATGAACAAGCTCCAGGAAGCCAAGGTGGCTAAGAAGATACAAAGTCCCTTCCGCAAGGTCACACAGCCGCGCAACGAAGGTGTGTGGGTGTGTGGAAGTTACAAGGGCCAGCTCCCTGCTGTGAATTTTATCTCCTTATTTGGATCCTTGAACAGCTTAACCTTGGCACTACTCGCCTGGCTGGTAAAATGCCATCCCAGCCAGGGCTTCTCCAGAAGCAGACAATGGAAAATGACAATAGCCAGAAGACAAGAGCTTCTGCTGCCACACCTCATTCTCCCCCAACTTTCAAGTCTTCCTTACTGGGATTCATTGGATTGCATTCAGTTATTAAGTAACAGAGGACTCACTGGTATTGCCCCATGAAGGAGGCCTTGGCCTGCCAGCGACACTCTGGAGGTGATGACACAACAGTCAGGGATAACCCATGACACTTTCTTGAAGGAATGCCACACCGGATCTGTCATCTAGGAAACCTGACACCTCACTGAAATGTCATTAGCTGGCAGGAACAAAGTGTGTTGCAACAGGACTGGGATCCAGGGAAGAACCCATTGTTTACGGTGCATAGATTCTCCATCAGTCAGCTCTGCTTCTGGTGGGTAATCCACTATCTGTTGGAAATAATATTTATGTATATGTATGCGTGCGTACACACACACACACACACACCTCAGGAGAAGGCAATGGCAAACCTCCTCTGAACAAATCTTGCTAAGAAAACCCCATGATGGGGTTGCCTTAGTGTCACCATAAGTCAGAAACAACTTGAAGGCATACAACCACCACTACCACCCTAATTTTAAAAGGTCCTTATGGATGATTTTAAAGGGGTAGCCATGTTCAGAGTTTGGAAAAGTTACTTTGGGTTGCCCAAATACCCCAGTCATTGTGGCCAGTAGTTGGAGGATTCTGGAAATTGCACTCCCAAAAGTAATTTTTGCAAACTCTGGCCATGTCAGTCTGCTGCAGTGAAAAGACCTGCTCCATCCAACAGAAGACCGAAGATAACTAGAGTGAGGGAGGGCTGGGTTACATTTCCTGACCAGCATCGGTCCATGACCAGGGCTGAATCATGTTATATTATCTTTACAAATTGTGGCTAAAATCCAACATTCTTTCAGCGTGGAGGAAATATCCACACATGTAATATATGCTACATGAGCACTACGCAACCTATGTGTGGAACAGCAACATTGCACAACAAGCGCCAATGCCCAGGTGCTGTTGCACAATGCACAACATAGAACACAGCAACAATGATTTAAATAGCAATACAATGCCTCTCACCACAGCCAAGAAGACTGTGACCTGGTGACTTGGGAATCTAATGTATAATAAATACTTTAGCTTTAAACCAGATTAAGTGTGACTTCCAACAGAGGACTGTTATCTATAAGCAGGACACATGGCCACTGTATCGGTGCTCAGCAAAACCCAAATCAGTAATACAGTGTTAGAGGAAGCCGTGATTTGATCCCACACACAAATTGCCATATTTCATTTGGTCTGTGCCACAAACCTAATTTTCTCCCATCTTTTTGGGCAAAGGCAGCTATATGATTTCTCCCATTTCCGTTTCGCCAGCTGCAGAACAAGAGTCCTAGTTACCTACTTTTGGAACAAGAAACTGCTGAGCAAAATTCCTAGAGAGAGAATCACACCAAGCGTTATTCACCGTCATCATTCATTATTTTTGCCTCTCACGCCTTGACCCGGATTATCCCACAAGGAGGAGCGCACACATGCCAGCCTCCTTCCTAGCAATTATATCTTAAAACACAGAAACCAGGTTAGAAGATAGAATTGCAGAGCAGTCAGATCTAGAAAGATGCTTTGATTCCACAGAGGAGGCGCATAAATAATTCCAAAATAAGAATCCATTAAAATGAGGGGAAATCGGGCTGTTCACAGAATAAATGGAATGTGTCCATTTGTTTCTGCTGGGTGTTTGGAAGCCAGGAGTGGCTGTCCATTTGGACACACAACTATTGTTTTAAAATGCGATCTTTGTCTGAAAGGTGGTCCCATTCAAGTGCAGTTTAAAGATTAAGAATCCTACAAAGGGAAAGCCAGAGGCCCTGAAGTTGTCGATCAACGGTTACCACTTGGATGGGAGACTGGATATACCCTCCAACTGTCTCAATTTGTCAGGAACAGTCCCAATTCATCCTCTATCCTCCTGCTTTTTCAGCTACTTTAAAAAATATTCCATTGTCTCTCTGCTCCTCTCACTTCCCCCTTTGTCCTTGCAGTTACAGTACTTTGGTTGCTGCAAAAAAGAGGAAAAGTAGTTTATTCTCAATTAACTCAACAAAAAGAGACAAGAGGATGGAGGCCTGCCCTTCCCAGGAGGCTCAGGCAAAAGCAAATTGCTGCAGCCTCTCATACCTTGGTTCTTCTTTCTCACTAATAACCTTTGCCATCTTGAGCACACTCTGAATATCAACATGTGTCCCAGTTTTCATGTGTGAAATGTTGGGCCATATGGAAACAAAGCCCCGCTGGTCACAGACTTCCACACTGTAAAGAGATGTATTGCATTCCTATTGCTATTTATAATAACTAGTTCTAAATTGACATCTAAAGATAAAATTATGTTGTTGGGTGTGTCTTCAAGTCATTTCTGACTCACAGCAACCCTAAGGGGTTTTCTGGACAAGATTTGTTCAGAGGAGGTTTGCCATTGCCTTCCTCTGAGGCTGAGAGCCTGGGATTTGCCCAAGGTCACCCAGTGGGTGTCATGGCCAAACTGGGAATTAAACCCTGTTCTCCAGAGTCACAGTCCGAGACTCAAACCACTACTCCACACTAGTGTAAAATTAGCTCATGCAAATATAAGCAGTTTGTTTTCCCCTTTGTTCTTGGAGTGTTTTCCTGGCAAGATTTCTTCAGAGGAGGTTTGCCATTGCCTTTCTCTGAGGCTGAGAGAGGGTGACTTGCCCAGGGCTACCCAGCAGGTTTGCATGGCTGAGCTGGGATTCAAACCTGCGTCTCCCAACCCCCTAAGTCCAGCACTCAAACCACAACACTTGACTTGTTTATTCTTGTTGGCAATGTGTAAGTGACCATGCTAGTTAAAAGTAACTTTTATAACCTTCAGGCCTTGTGCTCCAGATTGTGACTGACATAATCCCCTTACAGCCATGGCAGCTGTAGCAGATGGGGGGTGGCAGACACCCGCCATCTGCGTTGGAATAGCCAAGCGGGTTTCCCTAGACAGGGCTTGTTCTTGATGATCGCTTGGCAATTAGCCATCCCATGGACTGAACGGGGCTCTAATTTCCTCAGAGACCGGAGGGGCCCAGTTCTTCCCTTCGCCACATGGGTTTTTTGAAATCGGCTCTCTTTTGGTCGCTTCTGGCCAGCCCATCTGCTTAGTAAACCGAGGCCTAGCTTTCCGGTGAACACTTTCCGAAGTACAGCAAATGCTTGGTGGGAATCGGCGAAGGTCATTTTGAATTCTGATCCTGTCCTCTGGGATATTAGTTATCCCTCCTAAGTTGGTGTCATCTGCAAATTTGATAAGCATGCCCTCCATTCCATCATCCAAGTCACTGATGAAGATGTTCAATAGCACTGGGCCCAGGACAGAACCCTGTGACGCCCTGCTATTCGCTTCTCTCCAAAAATAATGGAGATTGACACATATTTATTTATTTCTAAATAAATCGATTCAGCCCAAAAAACACCCCATTTTACCCAAGTCTTTTTGACGCGGGTTAAATGGGCAAAAACCATGCTCCCCCCTTTCTTGAATTAAGTGGGAACCATGGGGATTTAAACCAGATCGTTTCCAATCATGATCCGGTTTAAACCATAGTGGGAACAAGGCCAGGAAAGTTACAGAAACGTAGGTCTCCCTTATGCATTCATAACTGCTCAACAAGATGCCAGCCAATGTCTTTAAAAATACCATGAGAAAGGGTAGGATATGCAGCAGGAGGAGATCTTTCTACCATGTCCGAAACAATTTCTTACACTGGAGTCTCGGATGCCAGTTTTATATCACTCCATGAGAATAAAGTGCCGCAAGCACTTGGTGCACAGAGGTGTTTAAGCCAAAGCAAGGGATCAATGGCTTGCCATGCGCCAACATAGCCGTGCCAGCTGCTCGAGAAGGAAACTGCAGAAAGGATGGCCATTTGTTGGCCCGCAGCCTACCTTTGGACGACACAGCTGTAAAAACACTGCGCATGCAACTCAGCAGACGCTATGCACAAGGCAACACTCCCTCGGGCAACTTGCCAGCTCCTACCTCATGACACACAGCAACCAGAATGAGTCAGAAAGAGAACCCGGGCCTGCTCCATTGCCAAGGCCTGGAGGCGAGGAAGGAAGCTGAAATAAACCAGGTCAAGTTTGGGTGCCTTGGCAACATAGGGAGAAGGATGATGGTAGCCCCACCCTGTCGGGGGGTAACCCACACACAAATGTATACAAGAGGCTGGCATAAGACAGATGTTGGCGAGGTTTGCCCAATCCTACGTAAAGTGCTGTGCTTCACAAGTCAGGTTTGTACCTGGGAATACAGCCGCTGGCAGAGGTGAACCAAAAGACGCTGAAGCAGCACTTTCTACCCCACAGTTCTTTGTCAATGAAGGAGTTAGTCACAGGAACACGAAATATCTTTTCACACAATTCCTCCCCCGGTTTCCGGTCCCTTTGGGATTCCTGGGATGAGGATGTGAAAGAGAAAAGAAATTCCGTTCTCTCAAAACAATGCTTGCCGTCACACTCAAAAGCTCTTGACTCTGTGCTGCAGCATCTTCCTAAAGAGTAAACTATTCTCAGGACTAGATTCTTGGGTGGATTAGAGCTGCTCGCCCATTATGGTTATTGGTTCCTTCCTAGACAGGAAAACCTATCAAGGGTTTCCTGTTTGGGTTGGGACTTCGCCTGGGAAGGACCGAATGTGTTCCTAGCTTTGTCCCTTGACTCCTTGGTGGCCACTTACACATCACTAATAAAAGAGGATGCTGGTTTGCATCAAGTGGAACATGGTAATTTATATCTAGAGACACAAAATTGGAAATGGTTTCTGCAATTTAAACAGAATTAAGATGGATCTCACCTGAGTAGGGAAGACTGTGACCAGGTGACCCATTTTGCTTGCTCAGTCTGCATCCCAGGATTTTCATGGCCCTCATTCATGTTCCTTCTTATGGACCTATCTTGAAATCAGATTTGGACTGAACAACGCTTAAAAGAGAAAACCATGTTCTGGAAAAGAAGAAAGGCGAGCATCCTAGTTATGGAGCTTCCAGAGATAAACCTTCTGTTGTCCAAGCAGCCTGCCAAAAGCATGAAATTTAATGACAGGCCCTGGGACCCATTCACACTACACAGTTATAGTGCCATCATTCCACTTTAACTGTCATGGTTCCATCCTATGTATAGTCTGAGCCACTTAGAGCTCTCTGGCTGAGAATTCCCAGTTGTTGTCAACTGCTGACAAGTCAACTTCATTTTATGGTGACCGTAAGAATGAGAAACCTCGATGTTATTCTACCATCAACAGGTATTACAAATTTAGGACTGTGGCTTCCTTTACTGAATCTATCCATCTGCAATGTGCTGTTCCTCTTTTCCTACTGATTTTTACCTTAAGTATTATTCTCTTTTCTAGTGAGTCCTGTCTTCTCATAATATGGCCAAAGTGTGACAGTCACAGTTTAGTCATCTTGGCTTCTAGGGAGAGTTCAGGTTTGATTTGCTCTAGGGCCCATTTATTTGTCTTTTTAGCAGTCCACAGTATCTGCAGTTTTAAGCCTCCTGTTTCCTCCTGCCTCTCTCTTCCACCTTTTTTTCTTTACACACAGCCACACTTTGTTAAAGAGAGAAAAACACAATGGTTTCACAACACCTTTGGGTTAGTAGTGCTAGGAGCTACACAGCTAGAAGAATCTTTCATGGTGCCATTCTCAGTTCATATTTCCCACCTTCAGTCTCCATTTTATGTGCTGCTGTTTTTAAGAGGGACTAACATCAACTACATTGTGAATCATTTTGCCAGGTCTGGTAGCCTGCAGCCTCCAGATGCTGAAGAATGACTACTCCCACCATCCGTCACCATTGACTAGTCCAGTGAGGAAAGATGGGAACTGGAGTCCAGCTACATCTGGAGGGCCACACAGTCCCCAGCCCTTTACTGCCTGGATCTCAAGGCAGAGGTAGTTTCCCTAGTAGCCAGCTTAATGCTGGGAAGCATTAGATTCCATATTTTCTTCTAGAATTTTTAATGTGGCCATGTGGGATTTTAAGGGCTTGTCATCCAAGACAAGAGCGTATTCTCCGGCTCTGACATATTCTATACACCAGGCTCTGGAATGGATTTTAAAATAAAAGAAGACCCTCCCCACTTTCCCTTGGGCCATTTGAGCTGAAACGGGCTTGGCGTCCTTTTACAATTTAAGGTTTTGGGTTTTTTCCTGGGCAGGCTCAACTGAAGCAAAGTAGATTTGGAGAACAAATGGAGCAGTTTTTGTTCCATGCTCAGACAAGAGCAGAAGCCCAAAATGACTCTTTGCTGCCCTCATTCTCAGCTACGGCCACTGCTTGGAATGGCACTGATACATCTGCCTCAGGGAACACATGGCTGGTCTAACCACTGGAGAAGCTAGGCGCAGTTAAATTCCAGTTCCTGGATCCTGAAACTTTCTTGGGCAGAGTAACGGCTGCCTCATTTGGCAAAGTGATCAGATAAAGCAGTGGCTTTGGATTCAGCTGACAAACGCTAACCCCACATCCTCACACTTTACACAGGGTCATGCAAAATGGCCCTTGGACTCTTCTATAGTCTGACACAAGCAAAAAGTTGGCTTGATTAAATGTATATGAACCATCAGTAGAGTACCCACATCTCAGGGCCTGGAGTCTCTTCTCTGGTCCTCAGGGTAAGGAGGTATAGAATCTGAGGATGAGAGCACTGCTTTGAAAAATTATAACTGCAAAGATTAAATGTCCTAAGGGTGAATGGTTTTAGTGACTCATTCTCTGCAATGCTAGAGAATGCTAGAAATTGGGGGACTGAAGGAAAATGTCATTTAGGGACACAGAACCCATTTGTAAGTCATGGGGGTAGGACCCATGTGCCTATGTGCAATGCCTTTATTTCCACCCTCCACCATAGCTACACTTCTGCATCTTCTTCTTTCCATCTCCTTCCTCTTCCTCTCTACTGTTTCTGCATCTTCCTTACATCCTCATGGTACCTCTATTTCCTGTGGCTGCATCTACACTGCAGAGTTAATGCAACCTGACATGGTTTCAAGTGCCACGGCTCAATGCTATGGAACTGTGGGATTTGTAGTACTGTGAGATATTTAGACTTCTCTGTCAGACAGTGCTCATGCCATAACAAACTACAAATCCCAAGATTTCGTTAAGATGGAGCCATGACAGTTAAAGAGGTGTCAAACTGCCTTAATTCTGCCGTGTGGCAGCAGCCTCTGTCAGTATCTCAGCCAATGGCAGCCAAGGATTTGCCTTCAGTGACACAAAGGGAGTTGCATCCAATGGTTTCATCACCAGGTTAGCCTTGAGTTCATCATAACCGTAAAGGGCAGGAAGGTCTCTGCCAAAAGTATTAGAGCGATTTCCTGGGAACAAGACTGAGACAAGCGGCTCATTCTGTAGAAGCCTTTGCAGCTGCTGCACCAGATGGGGCTGATCAGGGCACTGAGTCAACACCAAATCGTGTGGCTTGGTTTGTTGTTGGTTTTTAAAGTCCCAGCAGTTGTGATGGAGCTTCAAGTGGAAGGAGTCACACCCAGGGAAAAGATCTGTGGGTCCCGCTCTAAGACAAAAACAGAAGGCACATCAAAGGAGACCAAAGGAAAGGTTTATATAGCCATCAGTATGGGTTGGGGTTGCCATGAGAAGACTGGTTTATTTGTTGAGGTTTGATCATTTGTGAATAGTGTGGAGGACAGGCAACTACAGTGGGACCTTGTTATCTGCTAAGGTTTGGTTCCAGGATCTCCCATGGATAACAAAATCCATGGATGCTCAAGTTCCATTAAATATAATGGCAGAGCAAAAGGCACTCCCTTATATAAAATGGAAAATCAAGGTTTGCTATTTGGAATTTATGCTTCTTTTGAATATTTTCAAGCCATGGATGCTTGAATCCGTCAATAAAAAATCAGTGGATAAGGAGGGCCAACTGTATCTTAGTGGAAGGGCGAACTTTGGCTTGCTTCAGCAGAGTTCTTCTGTAACCCATTGATCTATCTATCTGTCTGTCTGTCTGTCTGTCTATCTATCTATCTATCTATCTACTTACCTACCTTTCTTCCCCTCTCTTTTTATCCTGATGAGTTTACGGCACACTTGGAGTCCTATTACTAGATGGCAGCATTGAGTCACAAACACACACAAGAAACTGCCATTGCAACAGAGGAAAAGATATTTCGATTCACGTCACCAGGGCTTCAGCTAGGCAAAAAATTATCTTTCACTCCTGGGCCCAAGTTGATGGACCCCAGATGACCCATGGATAGAATCTGTTGGAACTTGTTGAAGCTTTTGTAGCTAGTGCGCACGCTGTGGGGATGGCAAAATTTGGACAGAGGCCCTCTCCCTCCAGAGCAATGCAGAGATTATTTTTATGAGATAGTAATATGCGTGCCTGTGGCTGCAATCCAACATGCCCTCAGTGTAGCGTAAATATCCACAAGCAGAGATGTGCTACACCAACGTTATGCAGAACAGCAACAACGCACAACACATGCCAGTGAGGTATTATTGTGAAATGTGTAGTGCACAACTGCAGTCTACACTATGAAACCACAATGTGCAATGCACAACATTGCTGTGTGTAAAACTCTGTTTCCATTGCTATCAGCAGAATATGTCTATTGCACTGTGGCTAATAATTTAACCTATGTGGATAATATATTTTAGTAGTCATGATAGCTTTATATCAGTGCCTTTACATATGGGAGGGCACTATTTGGTACACTTTGCAGAACCAGCAAAGTGACCATTGTGCAATGGGACCAATGCTCAACAGGACTGAAGACCGATGGCCTGAGAAGCAGAACTATAGCAGAAGGGATTTATTGCAGAAAGGCAGTAATGGAATAGCAGCGAGAATGAGAGCCTATTGACAATTTTGCCCATCAATGAAAAGGTGCACCGCAGTAACCAATGGAATGCAAGGCAGCAGCAGGACAGACACAACATTGTGTGGTAAGCACCAGCCAAAGATGCTTTTATCCTGTTCAAATCCTGCTTTTCATATGATAAAGTCCTTAGTCTGCTTTCCCTGAAGGCTGGGTCGCAGAATTCAGTTAGTGGGAGGAGAATGTTTAAAATTCTGAATCTGAATTGAATCTGGAATATGTCTTCACCTCTTTGTTAGCTTTTGATGGCATCTCCCAGAATATAATAAGCACTGGTTTCGACAGGCTCCAGCAACAATACAAAGGGGGCCTCTCAGGCTGGTATTGGATTTCCCCGTCTTCTCCACATTCTTCCCATCTCTGGGGGCCTCCTTCCCTCCCTTCTCCTCCCCTCCTTCCATGGTCTCCAGCAGCTGTATTTGGTTACGCACCACAGTGTGAATTAATCTCAGCCACTCTGATTCCCTTTTTCCCATCCCAGGTAAACCACTGCTTTCTCTTTTGTCTCACTTTTATTTTCACTCACAGATTCTTTTTTTAATTAGGGTAAGTTGCTAAAGTTTTGAAGGGTCTTCCCTCCAGCCTACATTCCCTTCAACGTTTCACGGATGAAAAACGTTCTAGTGCCGCATCAAACTACAAATTGCAGGATCCCATAGTATGGTGCCATGACAGTTAAATTGGTATCAAAGTGCTACAACTGTGTAGTGTGCCAGACCAGCAGCATCAAATGACATAGTAGTCTTTATAAGGAAGATTTAGCAGCCAGTCTGGCTGGCTTTTGGATGCCCTGAGGAACAAGATGCTTTGGTTTGCATCAAGTCAGTTCTTCTGCGCAATGACAGAAGGCTATTTGTGTGTGTATGAGCTTTTTGGTCACCCATCGATTTACGTTAACCTCATAAATGCTTTATTAGGCAAGGAATACTCAGAGGTGGTTTCCCATTGCTTTCCTCTGAATATAGCCTACAGGGCCTGGCATACCTTGGATGGGGGCTGCAAAGGAATAACTAGTGCTGTAGGCTGTACTTCAGGGGAAGTCTAGGCAAACCACCTTTGAATGCTGCTCCTCTCCTCCTTTTTCACACTCAGTAGTTTTCTCTCCAAATTCCTCGTAAACATATATTCCACTCTCTTTTTCAACCACACAATAAATGTGGCTGCAGCAAAAGTGGTGGATGCTGCATCCTTTTCGCCTTTTTGGGAAGGGCACAGACATATTGAGGGTGTTTCCTTCCCCCATTGCTGCTCCAGTTGCCCTTGAACTGCTCCAGATAATGGATGCCACATGCAATGAGCATGGCAGGCAAGGAGGATTGCATGAGACAAGCAGCAAAGAGGAGCTTGGCCGAGCATGAAATCGGACGGAAGGGTTCTGGGGTGGGAGAAGGAAGAGAAAAGGGTGAGGGAGAGCTGCCGGTTTTCCATGGGGAGTTGCTTCTTCTAACATGCCTTCCCGTGTATGGGTCCAGGTTACCTACAGGGTTGCCTCCCCCTATATAATCCACCCCATACATTCAGATCATATGGGAGACACTTACTCCAGCCAACCAGGACTAGACTGGTAACTATCACCCAGGGGACTTTTTCTTCAACTCCCCTGCTAGCAACCAGTAGAAGTGGGAAGATGAGAGGAAGAAGAGCATATAGGCCAATAGGCAAGGAGAAGATGAACCAAAAGGCTGGTCTTCAAACTGACAAATGTTCTCCTTTCACTAGGAACAACAAAGCATCCTCCAGCTGGAACCAGAGATAACGGAGAGCAAGAGACTGCGGAGAAGAAGCCAGGCTGAATTGGAACAAAGTGGGTAAATAGTTGGGAGGGGATGAAGTCTCTGGATCCTTTCAGGAGCTGCCTGAGTTTGGACAAGGGGACTCCCATAAATCATGGAAACGGGCCTCGGATTGTCCCAGACATGGACCCATTTCATGACATGTGGAGTCAGGAGAACAGGACAAAGCTAGGAAAAGGACTGGCTTCTGAGATGAACATTGTGGGGGTCCATTTTCTCTTTCACTAGAATTCTGTAGCTGTTGTTGACTATTTCGATGATGATGATGATGATGATGGTCATTTTATCTATTTGTATCCCACCTTTCTCCCAAAATTGGGAGTCAAGGTAGTGTACAATATGAAAAGAACAATGCAGTCAGCCCTCTGTATCCACAGATTCTTTATCCATGGATTCAACCATCCACAGCTTTAAAATATTAAAAATATTCTGTAAGGGACACCATTTTACTGTGCCGTTGTATTTAATGGGACTTGAGCATCCTTGGATTTTGGTATCCACGGGAGAATCTGGAACCAAACCCCAGCGGATAACAAGGACCCACTGTGGACATTGAAATGAAATTAAACGAAAGACAGGATTAAACGGGTTCAGATCTACACTGAACAAAATGCAATTTAAAAGATTTTTAAAATTAAAAATGGCTAAGTCTAGAACTTTCTGTATTAAAATCCTGTCGAAATAAAAAATGGCTTTGCTTGTCGATGGAAAGACAGCCCTGCTCTGTTCATTTTGCTTGTACAGCCACCACCGAGAAACGCAGATGAATGGAGCATTGTTTGAAAGAATGCTGCATTTTGTGCTCCTGTACACTTGCTTTTCAAGAGGAAAGCAAACAGTGAGCATCTTTCCTACCACAGTCCCTCTGCACTAGTGGCAACTAGGACTAATCTCTCTCTTTTTCTTCCCTTCTATTCCAGTTCAACTTCTGAGTCAAGAAAACACTTCTGGCACAGCAGATGACAGCAAATGCCTTAGAGTAATTTTGACAATGGTTTGGAAGGATGGCAGGTGTAGCCCAAAACATCTGGAGGGCATCAGGCTGAGGAAAGTAAGCACAGATCTCTAGGGAGATAGGGTTCAATATTCCCCCCCCCCCATCCAGCCATGAAACCCATTGGGTGACATTTGGCAAGTCACATGCTCTCAGCCTCAGAGGAAGGCAATGGCAAACCCCTTCTGAACAAATCTTGCCAAGAAAACCACATGATAGGTTCCTCTTATAGTCACCATAAGTTGAAAACTGATCTGCTGTGCCTCTGTCCCTTGGAATCCTGGAATCTGTGCATCTAATGAAATCCATGAAAGTTTATTCTAATTGTAATTTCTTTTTTTCAATCTCAAAGGTGCTGCAGGGTTTCTATGTGGTCTAAGAAGACACACTGCAGAAATCATCCAGTTTGAGACCGCTTTAACTGCCCTGGCTCAGTGCAAGGGAATCCTGGGAATTGTAGTCTATTGTGGCACCAGAGCTCTCTCACAGAGGCAGCTAAATGTCTCATAAAAGTACAGTTCCCGGAATTCCCTAGCATTGAGCCAGAACAGTCAAAGTGGACCTCTTGTGACTGGCCTGGAGGCAACCAAGGAGAAGGCTCTTGTCTGTGTCCTCACTAGCCACTCCAAGCTCTCTTTGGTAGAGAAGGCTAAAGACCTTACAAAACTACACATCCCAGAATTTCATAGGATGGAGCTACAGCACTGAAAGTGGTGTGTTTGTAGAACAAGCTGCTGTTAAAGCCCTGGGAACAAGCTCCGTTCTTCTCCTTTTTCCTGGACTGTTGGGAATCCTAGCCATGAGTTCCCATCGGTGCCATTGAAAACCCTTGAATTAGAAAAGATCCAAGCAAACCTCCACCTCCCGGTCTCATGTTCATAGGGCATTCTTTGTTTGGGATTTGTTTATAGTGTCCAAAAGAGAGGAGGAAAACTTTGGGTAATGAAATCTTAATTAGAGCAGGCTAGCAGCCAGCCGTCCATGGAATAAATCCAATGGATTTGAGGGACAGACATCAGTGTTTGGCAGTGGAGACATAGGTCAGCCTCAGCAAACACTGTGAGCAGGAAGAGGATAAGACTATGTGGAGTCATAAAAAGGCTCCCAATCCATTATCCAGGACAGACATGGGGTACTTTTGTTTTTCCAGATGTTTTGGACCAAAGCTTGGGGAAATTATCTGGACTTTAACCCCGCAAACTCCCAAGTCAACCTAGCCATTGCTTCTACTGGCTGGGAATTCTGGGAGATGTGGCCCAAAAAGGAACTCTGATAAATGCCTGCAGCTCTCAGATTCCCTTACCATTGGCCATGTGAACTGAGGATTATGGAAGTGGATGTCTAAAAGAGTAGGCCAAAGAGTATTTGCTGCTGTTCCAAAACCTGACAGCATCCATTAAGTAAAGATGGGAGTTTATCATACATAGGAGATTGGGAGTTTATCCTGTGAATATCCTGGGAAAATCGCGTAATTATGCATAATGATTTCACACAACGTCACACAAAACCTACCATTAAAGTGGTCACAAAGAAGCTTTAATGCACATCTTTTTATTTTTGATTTCAGCAACAGAGCATTTCCAATATCACTTTATATGGGCAATTGTGGTGATAATCATTCCTGCAATTATTCACCATTTCCACTTCATTTGTGGGATGCTTTAAATGTGCTCTAATCTCTCTTTAATGTCAAAATCAGCCCCAGTGTGATAAACTCCATGGAGAAATTGCGGCCCTTTAGATGATGTTGGGTGGCAACTCACATCAGTTCTTACCATTGTTGTTGTGGCTAGGGCTGATAGGAGTAGCAAGCAAAACAACGTCTGTAGTGGTTCGCAACCAGGGAGCTCCAAATGTTATTGGGCATCAGTTCCCAGAAATCCCAGCCAGCATGACCAATGATGAAGGATTCTGGGAACTGAAGTCTGGAACTGCCCTGATTGACAACCAACAGACCAGAAGCGATCCCAGGGTTGGCCTTCAGGAAGAGTAAGGTTGAAAATTTTGGATGACAGTAAACTGCTTGCAATTTAATTTGGAGATGGTAAGGCATATATGAAATTCTTTGCTTCATGTGCTAAAATAACCAGATCTAGATGCCACGTACCTTAATTTGGATGAATGGGGCAATGCTATTGACTGTTCCACCTCATGCAGCAAAATATTTTGAGCCAACACTCCAGGGTGGTTGTTCATTAATTCAATTTAGCATTGCCAAATCATCAGGGAGAAAAACCTCCCATCCCTGTCTTGCTTCCTATTGCAAGGATTGTGGTTTATCAAGTCAGTTTAACATTGCCAGCGAATCAGGTAAACATAAATCTGGTGTGCATCTATATCTTTATGAAGCTTGGGATCAGCAGCTGAATCTCTTCAGAGCCTGGGGAACAACTCATTCTCAGCCTGCCAAGGTACTGTTAAAGGCATAGGAGCAGAGGACATCCAAAGTTGGCAACCATCAGGGACACAACCACAGGAGGACAAAGTGAGGACACTGCTCCCAATAATGATCCTGCTCCCAAAATGAAATTTTCCTTCTGTCTTTCCAAATATCCTGCAATGCAGATCCTGAAAACAGTTCATGCCTATAACCCATATTTGCCATGTTCAGATTCTCTTGGCGATGCATTTCTAAATGTTCAGTCGAGGTTTCAAGCTACTGCAATGCTAGTAATTTGGGGACCAAAAATTTCATTGGGGACCATAATTTCAATGAAGGGGAACCATTTTGCATGCTCCCTCATCCCACCCAGATCTATACAAGGCAGCACCATTTTTATGGATTCTGGACAAATCACCGTATTATGGGGGGTACCTTGGTGCATTGGATGTTTTATATTAAATTATACACATACACACACGTCCGCTCCAGTATTATTATTCTTTTTTAAAGAACATCTACACCGGTAGCTTGCAGTAACCGTGTTTTTGGAAATGCATCAGCCAAATCCTCTTTTGTTTCCCCCCCAGCAAAATATGGACAGTGATTCACAGGAAGCAGATAAGAGAAAACAAGCCCAGGCCTTGGGAAGTTGACTATCTTTGGTTAATGAAGGACTGCTGGAGGCACAAAAGGTAGGAGGAAGGCTGGCCCTGCCATGAGGAAGCAGGACACAGCTGTGACAAGCGGAAGATCCTGGGTGTGTGTCACAGCACAGAGTTGCACTAAGGGTGGAAAGAATAGTTGAACAATATTCAAGTGATGGTTTTTTGAGTATTGAAAAACCCTAATGAAAGAATCCCAGACCGATGAGGATCTTAGCAGTTTGGGGATTTAGTCTGCAAAATTCACATACGTATTATTTTGCATGGAGAACAGCATTTTCCATGCAGCAAACAACATTTGCTGTGCAGAAAATAATAGTTTTAATTACTACGTGTAGTATAGGATACACAATTACACACATACACATATATATAGATATATTATAGGTCCAAAACACACTGCAGAAATAATCCGGTTTGAGACCACTAACTGCCCTGGCTCAGTGCTAAGGAATCCAGGGAATTGTAGTTTATTGTGGCACTAGAGCTCTCTGGCAGAGAAGGCTCAATGTCTCAGGAAACTACAGTCCCCAGAATTCCCTATCATTCTGCCTTGATGGCAGAAAAATCTGACTATTCAAAACAATTCTGTTCCAGAGAAATTGCTGGTCATGGAGGGATTAGCAGCGTACATACCATGAGGGGAATTTCCCTGACCTATTCTTCTACTCCTAGGTAAGTGCCATGAAATCCAGGTGGGGCTTACTCCTGAGTAAATATGCCTAGACTAGAGTCACTCTCTTAAGCCTGGAAAACATTGTCAACGCTGCTTGCGTTTGAGCCGGTATCTGACATTTTTATTGAACTTTATGGCCCTTCCATTGTAAAGCGCTCCACTTGATTATGGCTGCAATCCTGTGTGCAATTACCAAGAAGTAAGTTCCATTGAAAATGATAAGACTTACACCTGAGTAAGCACATATTGACTTATCACTCCACAATGGTATCAGTTTGATGTGACTGATAAGCCAGTGTGGGGTCATGATTTGAGCATCTGACTACAATCCTGGAGACCAGAGTTCGATTCTTTGCTCGGCCATGAAAACCCACTGAGTGACCATGGGTGAGTCACACAGTCTCAGCCTCAGAAACCCCATGACAGGTTCGCCTTAGGGTCCCCATAACTCAGAAATGACTTGAAGGCACATAACAACAACAAAAGGCTAATAAAGATAAAGACACACATCGGTGACTGAGATCAAGTCTTTAAGATAGATCTCTCCTCTACATACACAATAGACCTTAGCCAATGATCCCCAAATGTGCTCTTTAAGGGATTTTGGACTTCGGTACCCAGAATCCTAGACTATTGACCAACATTGCTGAGGCTTCTCGGAGCTGAAATCCACAACCTCTTAAAAGGCACAGTTTGGGGATCACTGTCTTAGACTGATGATGGGCCTGGTTCTGGTGCAATCTGGAAGCACATTATTTGCAAAGTTGACTCACACAGGGCAATCCTCAAAATGGCTACTGGGTCAGGGCTGTCCCATGACATTTTGCTGCCAGAGGCAAAGGATCCTGCCTTCCTTCCAAGTGTAGAGGTTCACCAGACATGCCCCTGACTCCAAATTTGACTTGGATGACAGAATTGGGGGCATAGTGATCAAATTGGCAGATGACGCCAAATTAGGAGGAGTAGCTAATACCCCAAAGGACAGGATCAAAATCCAAAATGACCTGGATAGACTAGAAAGCTGAGCCAAAGCTAACAAAATGAAATTCAACATGGAGAAATGTAAGATACTGCAGTTAGGGCAGGAAAATGAAATGCATAGATATAGGACGGGGGACACTTGGTTTAAGGAGACTTGTATGTGTGAAAGGGATCTAGGAGTCCTAGGAGACCACAAGTTGAACATGAGTCAACAGTGTGATGCGACAGCTAAAAAGGCCAATGTGATTTTAGGCTGCATCAATAGAAGTATAGTGTCTAGATCAAGGGAAGTAATAGTGCCACTCTATTCTGCTTTGGTCAAACCCCACCAGGAATACTGTGTCCAGTTTTGGGCACCACAATTCAAAAAGGACATTGAGAAAATGGAGAGTGTCCAAAGGAGGGGGACTAAAGTGGTGAAGGGTCTGGAAACCATGCCCTATGAGGAACGACTCAGGGAGCTGGGGATGTTTAGCCTGGAGAAGAGAAGGTTAAGAGGTGATATGATAGCCTTGTTTAAGTATTTGAAGGGATGCCATATTGAGGAGGGAACAAGCTTGTTTTCTGCTGCTCCAGAGAACAGGACCAGGAATGGATGCAAGCTCCAGGAAAAGAGATTCCACCTCAACATAAGGAGGAACTTCTTGACAGTAAGGGCTGTTGGACAGTGGAGTCTCCCTCCTTGGAGGTCTTTAAGCAGAGGCTGGATGGCCATCTCTTGGGGATGCTTTGAGATTTTCTGCATGGCAGAAAGGGGTTGGACTAGATGGCCCTTGGGGTCTATTCCAGCTCTACGATTCTATGATCCTATGACTGCCCCACTGACAGCTCTTACTGGCAAGGAAGTGCCAGGCAGTCTGTGTGCCCTCAGGCGGCATGTCCCAGGCGAAGTATCGCAGAGTTTTCTTGGCAGGTTTCTTCAAGGGGGAGAGGTTGCCTTTGCCATCCTCTGAGGCTGAGAGAGTGTGACTCACCCAAGATTCCCCTGCAACCTTGTTTGGGCTCTGGGTCCCAAAATCCCAAAGCCAGCAGGCACTTTCCCAGGCTCCACACATTGCTGTTGGGTGGCACATGGAGCCCTTGATCATTCCAACAAGAGAAAGAACTTCCCAGTCACAGAGCTGGCATCCGCACTGCAGAAATGATGCGGTTCAGTTCAACATCACTTGGACTGCTGTGGCTCAATGGTATGGAATTCTAGAGTGTTGTTCGTGGCACAAGAAACTACACATCCCAGAATTCCATAGCATTGAGCCTTGGCAGGTCCAAGTGGTGTCAAACTGGATTCTTCCCTGCAGTGCAGATGTAGCCCCAAAACAGAAATGTAATACAGAAATGTAGTAGGGATGGAAATGCATGCTTCTGAGTGATGCTCCAAAAGGAGGACCCTTTGACATCCCTGCTGGGAAGGAGGCTGGGATGGAGGACAGGTCCTGGAAAAGGAGGACGTGGCTGGGTGGGCGAGGGGGGCTGGCCCCCTCCCCTCAAAGCCACGCCCCCCGGATTGGGCTGGCTGCTGATTGGACGGAGGCTGACTCCCCCTCCCGCACCTGGGCAGCCCTATAAAAAGCCCAGGACTGACATCATTCCGAGGCTGAAGCTGCTGGACGCCAAAGAAAGAAAGAAAGAGAGAGAGAGGAAAAAGGAGGGAAGAAAGGAAGGAAGGAAGGAGGGAGAAAAGAAAGAGCGCGCGGAGGGAGGCGAGGCAGACAAAGGTAAACCCTGGGGCCCAACCCGACCCAAAAAAGGAGGCTTTAACCAAAACACCCCAATAAAACCCATTCATTTTATTAAGGGGGCTTTACCCAAACTCCCCTAATAATTTTATTAAGGGGGATTTAACCATAAACCCCACTAAAACCCAATAACTTGACTAAGGGGGGGGGGCTTTAACCAGAAGGAAAACCCCAATAAAGCATAATAATGTTATTATGGGGGCTTTGACCTAAAAACTCCCAATAGAACCCAATACTTTTATTAAGGGGCTTTAACCTTAAAAACCCCCCATAAAACCCAATAATTTTATTAAAGGGGCTTTAACAACAACAACAACAACAACAAAACCCTCCCCTATAAAACATAATAGTTTTACTAAGGGGGTCTTAACGAAAAGCTCTTAATAATTGTACTAAGGGGGCTTTAACCAAAAAACCCCCAATACAACCCTAATAATTGTACTAGGGAGGGCTCTAAGCAACCCCCCCAATAAAGACCAATAAGTTTATTCCAGGGTCTTTGCACCCCCCTCAAAAAACCCCCAATATTTTCACTAAGGGGGCTCTAACCAACCCCCCCCCCCCTAAAAACCCATACTTCACTTCAGAGGTCTTTAACCAATCCCCCCCTGATTCTTGTATTAACCCCCCTCTCTGCCTTCTTTTCTCTCCCTGTCTCTCTGCTCAGCTCCTTGGCTCTTGGTTCCTGGCTCCTGCTTCTTCCCACCGCCATGACGTCGAACGGGACTTCGGAGTCGCTCCAGATCCAGTTCGGTTTGATCAACTGCGGCAACAAATACCTGACGGCGGAGGCCTTTGGGTTCAAGCTCAACGCCTCGGCACCCAGCCTGAAGAAGAAGCAGATCTGGACCCTGGAGGCCAACGGAGGCGGGGATGAGTCCTCGGGGGCGGTGTTGCTCCGGAGCCACCTGGGCCGCTACCTGGCAGCCGACAAGGATGGCAAGGTGACGGGTGACAGCGAGGCCCCAACGGCAGACTGCCGCTTCCTGATCGTGGCCCACGACGACGGGCGATGGTCGCTCCAGTCGGAGCCCCACCGGCGCTTCTTTGGCGGCACGGAGGATCGCCTCTCATGCTTCGCCCAGACCGTCTCGGCAGCCGAGAAGTGGAGCGTCCACCTGGCCATGCACCCGCAGGTCCACCTCTTCAGCCTCAGCCGCAAGCGTTACGCCCACCTCAGCTGCGGCCAAGGCGAGGAGCCTGCTGAGGTGGCGGTCAGCCGCGATGTCCCCTGGGGCACCGAGGCCCTCCTCACCTTGGTCTTCCACGAGCATCGCTACGGCCTCCGCACCGCCGACCACCGCTTCCTCCGCCACGATGGAAGCCTGGCCCCGCACCCTGAGCCTGCCACTGGCTTCACTCTCGAGTTCCGTGCCGGTGGCAGAGTGGCCTTCCGGGACTGCCAGGGCAAGTACCTGGCCCCTTCTGGCCCCAGTGGCACCCTCAAGGCTGGCAAGAGCCCCAGGCCTGGCAAGGATGAGCTCTTTGCCCTCGAGCAGAGCTGCCCTCAGGTCCTTCTCCGTGCAGGCAACCTCAGGAACGTCTCCACCAGGCAAGGTCAGCCAGCCCTCCTGCCCTTCATTCCTCCCTCCCTTCATTCATTCCTTCGTTTGTTGCGCCTTTGTTCCTTAGGCTCATCCTGGAGAAGAGAAGGTGAAGAGGTGGTATGGGAGACCTGTTGGAAGTATCTGAAGGGGTGAGCAGGGAGCAAGCTTGTCAGATCCACCAGTTCTTGTCTGGCATCCCTTCCTCCCTTAATTCCGCCTTTGTTCCTTAGGAGGAAAACCTTACCGAGCTGGGTCTGTTTATCCTGCAGAAGAGACAGTGATATCAGATACCTGTTTAAGTATTTGAAGGGGTGTCATATTGAGGATGGAGCAAGCTTGTCACCTTACCTCCACCACCTCTTGCCCTCCAACCCATCCTTTCTTCCTTCCTTGAACCTTTGTTCCTCATGAGGAACGATTTAGGCAGCTGGCTCTGTTTAGCGTAAAGAAGAGACAGTTAAGAGGTGATATGAGAGTCCTGTTTAACTATCTGAAAGAATGTCATTTTGAGGATGGAGCAAGCTTGTCAGCTCCACCACTTCTTTCCCTCCATCCATCCATTCATTCCTTTGTTGCGCCTTTGTTCCTTTTGAGGAGAGACTTAGGGAGCTGGGGAAGAGATGGTTAAGAGGTGATACGATAGCTCTGTTTAAATATTTGAAGAGGTGTCACATTGAGGATGGAGCAAGCTTGTTTTCTTCTGCTCCAGAGAATAGGATTCAGAGCAATGGATGCAAGCTACAGGAAAAGATATTCCACCTCAACATTAGGAGGGCCGATTGATAGTGGAACACGCTTCCTTGGAGTATGATGGAGTCTCCTTAGACAGAGGCTGAGTGGCTTTGATTGTGAGTTCCTGCATGACAGGTGGTTGGACTGGATGGCCCTTGGGGTCTCCTTCAACTCTATGAGTTTATGATTTTTCTCTGGGTTCACCAGTGCCTGCAGTCTTATGTCAGTCCCTGGCTATCTTTGCCTCCTCTCACTTTAAGCCTCAGGATAAGGGCATCAATGGTGCAGGCCACACCATCTGACATCTAAGGTGCTGTGAGAGAGAGAGACACCACTCATTTATTCATTCTTTACACCTCTTTCTCCTCCTCTCCTTTGTTTCTTCTCCATGCCCCTCTTCTGTCAATTCACACATGCCTATAGTCCCCTTTGCCTTCTCTCTCTCCAGACAAGGGCCTCAATAGGGGGGTGCGGCCACACCAGGTGCCATCATAAGGGGTGTGTGACACCACTCATTCATTCATTCATTCCATGCGTCTGTGTTTCTTTTCCATGTCATCTCTTCTGTCAATTCACACATGCCTACAGTCCCTGTGTCAGGAGCTGGGTTTCTTTGCCTGCTCTCTCTGCACACCTCTGTGACACCCTAAAGGGTGTGTAACACTATTCATTCTTTGCACCTTTGCTTCACCTTCTTTCTCTCCTCCTTTGTTGCTTCTCCTCTGGGTTCACACATGCCTACAGTCCCTGTGCCAGGTGCTGGTTTTCTTTGCCTTCTCTCTGCACACCTCAGGACAAGGGAATCAACAAGGGAGGTATGGGTCAGATAACGTGACACCCTAAGGGGTGTGAGACACCATTCATTCATTCATTCATTCATTCATTCATTCATTCTTTACTCCTCTGTTACTAGGGAGATGCAGTGGGGTTCAGGCTGCTCTAGGTGATACCCTAAGCCTAAGGGGTGTGTGATACCACTCATTTATTTGTTCTTTGTGCCCTTATTTCTCCTTCCTTCTTTCCTCCTTTGTTTCTTCTCCATGCCCTCTTTTCTGTGGATTCACACATGCCTACAGCTTCTGTGTCAGGCACTGGGTTTTTCTGCCTTCTCTCTCTGAAGACTTGAGGTGGCCTGGGGCCGGGGCTTCAACTTATTAGAGTAGACCTACTGAAGCAAATACCCTCAAGGCACTAGTTCTCCTTCTGATCTCGGAAACTGAGCAGGGTCAGCCTTGCAAAAGGATCTTGTAACACCTTTGACACTAACTGAAAGAAAAAGCTGGTAGCATGAGGTTCCCTAGACTTGACCGTATTTCCTCAGATGTATGCATGGGGCCAGCCCTGGTTAGTACTTGGATGGGAGAGTACCAACAAAACCAGGTGCCTATAGTTTATATTTCAGAAGAAGGAACTGGCAAAACCACCCCCTAAGAAAACCCTATGGGGTTGTAATAAGTCAACAGACAACTTGAAGGCCCATACACACTGAATGTATGGATTTACTTGACCATTCAGCAATTGATTGAATAAGTCTACTCTAGCTGGGAGTGACCATCAGGAGGCCAGTTCCCATGGAAAGGTGCTTTCCTTTCTGTTACTCTCTCTTTTATTTTCTCCTAAGCCATGTGTATTTACCAGAATCTGATTCACAAGGTTGTGCATTCACAATGTTTCACAATGCCCAAGGTTGTGAAGTCAGCAGTTGATCTTTCATTTTATTGGTGGTATTTAACCCTTCCTTTTGGTTGGCCTTACAGTTTGAGATAAACTATGTGAGTCAAGGGAGGCTGTTAGAAGGGGGTTGGTACTTCATCCCTTCCAAAGCGATTCAATATTTTTTAAAGCCATCAAGGAAAGAAGGAAGAGGTCTGTGGGGATTGGAAGCAGCCATCAGCCCAAGTTGTTAAAAGTGATCCATTTTGATGATGCTGCCTGTTAAAATGCAGAACATTTGCCATTCCTTTCTGCTCTGAGCGGTTGCAAGTCCTTTGAAAGAAGGGACAGATTGGAAGGAACCTCCCTCTCCCATGGGTTGAAAAATCGTATCTGGTCTTCCTCTTGTGTAACTAGAAGTGACCAGGGGGCCCTTTAAAAATGGTGTTCAAAGTTAGTGCTCCTGTGATGCAGGGCACATGAGAGGTTGCTAAGAACTGGCTCCCCCTTTCCCCATAAAGATCATTCTTGAGAGCCAATGCTAGATGGAACGAGGCAGCAGTTTGTTTTATTCCTTCCCTTCTCTGGAACCTTTTGCTTTGTTGTTGTTTTTAAAAATGTGGCAGCCCCCCACCCCACATTTCTTGTCTCTCCTCTCACCCCGTTGCATTTGGATTTGGAGGACATGAAGTCAGGGGCTGGGACTATATCTTACCAGCCCCTCTTTGTCCTCCCAGGTCTCCTCAGACACGTGGCAAATGGAGATGGATTCAAAAGTGGCAAATGGAGATGGATTCAAAATTCAAATTATCACATATCTCCCCTGTTTGCAGTGTGTTGGGGGGAAGACAGCCAGAGAAAGGTGCCCCCAAACTAGCTCTGGAGATGCACACTCTGCCACCCACTTCTTCATCTGCCTCTCTCTTTGCAAATTGCTGCCAGCCTTTCTTTTCTGCATCTCATTTTTCTCCCTGCAGCCCTATGAGTCTTTTCTCTCTCTCTGCTCCCCTTTCCCAGATCCTCATTGTTTGTGGCCTAATGCAGCCCTCAGTTCAGAGCTTCCAAAAACCAACCCTCCCCACCCCCCAAAAACCCTGAGAGGCAAATTAACCCATTCTTCCCTTATGAAGAGCCTCTCTTTATGTTTCACAGGGCTTTGTGTGTGGATGGCGTGGTACAGCAGCTGGGCTGGATTAGGATATTCTGAAACCCCTGTAGAGGCTTCGTAACAGTAGTTAAAGAAAGAGAAAGAGAGTATGATCAGTAAACTTGACATTTAGTTTTAAAAATGTACGTGTGTAATATGGATGGATGGATGGATGGATGGATGGATGGATGGATGGATTAATGTAAGGTTCATTTTATTTTTGAGACCTGAAAGTATAGCTTTGGAAACTTGTGTGTAAATCTGGTTTGCTGTTGTTGTGTGCCTTCAAGTCATTTCTGCTTTATGGTAACCCTACCGTGGGGTTTTCTCAGCAAGCTTCTTCAGAGGGGGTTTGCCATGGCCGTCCTCTAAGGCTGAGAGGGCTTGGCTTGACTGAGATCACCCACTGGGTTTCTATGGCTGAGGTGGGATTTGAATCCTAGTCTCCAGAGTTGTCATACGATGCTCAGACCACTACACAATGTTGCTGGCTCTCATAAATCTGCCCCTCTGTGCCAAAGGATCTTGTGACATAAAAGGATGGGGTGGCCCATGTTCATGTTTTAAAGCAAGAGATGTCCCTGTCGCCCTCAGAGTAAGCAAAGATGATGCCAAGTGTAAGCATGTGCATCCTATCTTAGCATCAGTTGAACGCCCCCTGAGCCCCAGCCACGTGGTTCTCCATCCTCTTGCCAGACCTTTCCTTCCCAGCAGCCTCTCTGTTCTGCGTCTTCCCCCCATCCATCCTTACTTCTAGCACCCCACCCCCTGCTTTTCAACACTGCCTTCTGCGCCTGCCTGCCTGCCTTCCTCAGCTGTGCTCTTACTACCCGCTGTGCAATTGTCCAGGCCCTGCCTTCTCCCAGTTGTGTCCTTCCTCTCTCCCCCTCCTCCTAACCTACAACTGCTTGATCAAACTCCCTAAACTGTGAAGCCATTTTGGTGGTGCCGAACTGCTTTGTGGACTCATGCACAAATACACACACACCTCTTATGCATCTCTTATATAAGTCTGGAGCATTTGGCATGCATTGGATCAAGAGAGGATAAAAATACAGAACTTTTTATCCACGGATTCAGAAGCCATACATGGCCTGAACAGATTTTAAAATTAACGTAAATTCTAAAAGCAAACCTTGTTTTTCCCAGATGTAGAGGGATCTTGTATCACTGATTAACTGAAAGAATGAAGTGGGCAGCCTGAGTTTTAGTAGACTAAAGTCGACTTCGTCAGATGCATTATGTTAGTCTCAAAGGTGCTACAAGATCTCTCTACATCTCTGATTCTTGGTTTTCCCATTTTATATAAGAGACACGGTTTCACTATGCTGTTGTATTTATTGGCACTTGAGCATCCACTGGTTTTTGTATCCACCAAGGGTCCTGCAACCACATCCTAGCGAATACCAAGTGTCCACTGTACCTTCCTGATTGCCTTGCTAAGGTTGTTATTGTTGTGTGCCTTCATTTCTGACATGTGTGGACTCTAAGGCAGGCCTAACATGGGGTTTTCTTGGCCAGGTTCATTCAGAGGAGGTCTGTTGTTGCCTTCCTCTGAGGCTGAGAGTGTGTGACTTGCCTAAGAAGCATCCATAGCTGAGCAGAGATTTGAACCCTTGTCTCCCAGAACCTTGGTCCAACACTCAAACCATGGCACCACACTGAGTAGCTTTTCCCAACATGGAGGCTCACCCCAAATATCTTGGACTACAACCTCTATCTTCCCCAACCAACATGGACGGGAGTTATAGTCCAAGACTCCTGGCTTATACTGTACCTGTATCAAACCCACATCTGGGGGCTTGGGCATGGCTCCAGTGTTCCCTTGAGTCTCTCCCATCCCCTTTACTCTCTGTTTTATTCATTCCCTTCTGCTCTTCTGTTCTTCCTTCCCCTTTTCATCCTGCCCCACACATTTGCTGCAGCTGCTTTCCCTGTTTGTTTCTGGCTCAAACCTTATCATTGCTTCTTCCTCTGAGATAAATGCAATATAGTTAATGAGATTCTGTAAATCTTTAGGGGGTGGAAGAGGGGGAAATCAAGAACTTAACCACTGCCTTTTTAGCTGCACCAAAAAAAGAAAGAATGAAGGAGTGGGGAGAGCTTTGATGGAGAGGTTTGCTCTGCAGAAGAAGCTGCTTTTGATCTCTCCTTGAGTCAGCTTTTTTAAAAAGAGAAAATATGCTCGTCCCGCCCTGCTCCCAATATTTCTCACCCTTTTCTGTTCACACCTTGCTGGGAGTGTCCTTCAAGTGTCCCCTTTAGGAAAGCTGGTCAGAAAAAGGGGTCTTGAGCAACTTCTCTTTTTTGTACCAGTGCCCCACCTTCTCCAGTTCCTACAGTGATGCATTGTAATGGGCTGGAGAAAGAGATCCCCCTTCCTTTAAGCATCTTCCTTGGGAGAAGATTGAAATGAAGGGTGTCCAAATTAAAAAGAGCCTTCTGTCTGATGCATTGGGCAGCTGTCGGGTTTGGTGGTCTGTTTTTCACATCCCTATAGACTTCATTTGGCAAAGCGTATCCCTACTGTTGCTTTTCAGCTTGTCCTTTCGGTACATCCAAAAACCTCGGCTCGGTTTCTCTTTTTAAAAACAAGCTGACTCAAGGGAAGATCAAAAGCAGCCGATTCTGCAAAGCAAACCTTTTCATTAAGGCTCTTTCCCTTCCTCCCTTCCCTCTTATTTGGATGCTGCTAAAAAGGCGGTGATGGTTCTTTAGTCCCTTCTATCTGTGTAGAGATTTTTCAGAATGTTATTATTTTTCCCCCTTTTATCTTGGGAGAAGCCATAATAGGGACCCTGCTCAAGGATGACTTTTCTGCAGCATAATACACCATTTTCCATTGTGCCATAAATGGTATACAGATGTGTGCTTTAAAGCACAGTCATCCTGAAAATTTGCACTGAGAGAATCTGAATTCTGCAACCTGTAAAAATCATGCAAACTGGCTCCATTGGCATTTCTTTTCTCTTTCACTTGTATAATTTTGTGGGGTTTTTTTTTTGTCCAAATATAGGGAGGCTTCAGGACTTACACAGGACACTGACTGAACAGAGATGGACAGGTACATACAGCTCCAAAACACACTGCAGAAATGATCCAGTTTTGAGACAGCTTTGCCCTGGCTCAGTGCTAAGGAATCCTGGGAACTGCAGTTTATTGCGGCACAGAACTACAGTTCCCAGAATTCCCTAGCATTGTGCCAAGGTAGTTAAAGCGGTCTCAGTTATTTCTGCAGTATGACACTGAGACACTCTGAAATCTACATTCTATGTCCCAGTGGGAATATTAAACCCTATCCTTTATTCTGCCTTCTGCTTTGGAATACAGCGAAAGGAAATCTTGCCTTGAATCCTCCATTCCTTTAGCCCTTTCCAATTTCTGCAGTCTGCAGAATTCTGGAGCTGACACAGTTTTATAAATGGATTTTCGCTGAAAATCTGAGCCCAGTGGCCGGTTTCTAAGCTGTGCAGGGCCAAGTGTGACCTACATTGAAGTAACACAAAGGCAGCTTTGCCTCTCCTGGCTGCCCCTTCAGCTGACTCAGCTGTGCACCAAGTCTCCTGCCTTCTCTCCCTCTCATTCATAGTGAACTTTGGAAGCTTGCATGCAGCCAGCAGACTTGCTCATGCAAAGTGGGGTCTGGGGTTGGAGTCCTCTGGGGAGATGTGGGTTTTGAGCATGAATGGCTGGAAAGGAATGGCTTCTTTACTGAAGCATTCCCAAAATATATTCCATTGCAGCCCCTATCTTCCCAGTCATTGACCCTCTCATTTGGTGATGCTAGGATTGTAGTTCTTCACTTCTGAAGGGCACCATGTTAGGGCAAGTTTCTACCTGGCTAGGAATTGTCTCTGAGCTTTTTGTAGGATCGTTACATCGATATTCCAGCTTTCTTCTGGCGAGTGAAAGGAGATACATATTGGTCTCTTCAACACAATGACCTTTTGGGGTAGGGGAGGCTGAAAGAGACTGGCCCAAGCAGCAAAAGTAATTGGCCATAGTAGTGAAAGAAACTACCCCCTTGTTGGACTGGATGGCCCTTGTGGTCTCTTCCAACTCTATGATTCTATCAATTATCTCAACCAGCCTGTCCTCCTTTCCTCTTCTGTTTAGCTGGAAGCTTTTTTTTATTCTTCTCCTTACTATTTTATTTTAAACAGCGTTGGCATTGAGAGGGTGGTGAAGGACTGGAGGCATACAGATATTCAGCACCCATCATTCCTGACTGCTGGCTAGGGCATCGGGAAGCTGGAAATCTGAATCTCTGCACAATGCAGAAAGCATTTTGTGGGTGGAGGGTACATGAGAGATGAGCAGCTTTTCTCTTTAACTCCATTAGCACATCTGAAGAAGTGGATTGAAATCTACAAAAGCTCAGGCCAGAATAAATCCACTGGTCTTAAAGGTGATGCTAGATTCCTCTTTCCTGCCCCCATTTCCTTCTTTATCAGGGAATGGCTCTCAAAACTGTCTACATGGAACAGCTGGGCATTTCTTTTTAAAATGCACTGTAGCAGCCTTGGTTTCTGACCTGTGCACAAGTCTTGCACGGCTTTTGCCATTCAAGCCCTGCTACCTTGCCACCCACTCATCACCCTCTTGAGCGGAGCTATTGAGTGCACTGCCTTTTCTTTTGGCAGATGTAAAACATTTGTCTGCTTGGAAAGAGGGGAGGGCTGCAAAGCAAGGGCTGGGAGAACAAGGCGAGGATTGTGATGGTGAGGGAGAAGCCATTTTGGAGCTTAGTTGGTGAGGTGGGGGGCTGGTGGGGAAGGAGCGGAGGCTCCTGTTTCAGTCCTTTGTCACTGTGGAAAACCAGATGTGAGGCAAGCATGGGGGGGGGGTGGCTTCATTGTACTGTATGGAGAAATACAGCCCATGCTCAGCCCTGTGCTGCTTGAGAGGTGGTTGCAAGCAGCCTCTTCACCACATTCAGTTGCAAACTGGGGAGGAGATGGCCATGTTAGAAGACCGTCTCTTCCCATTTTACCCTAGAGTTAAGAATTGAAGACATTGCCCGCTGCATGGAGTTTATCACACTGGGGCTGATTTCAGCATTAAAGAGAGATTAAAGGGCATTTAAAGCATCCCGCAAATGAAGCAGAAATGGCAAGTAATTGTGCAAAAGATTATCACACGCAGTTGTGCAAATAAAGTGATATCGGAAATGCATTGTCTGTGCAATCCCACTACTGTCTTTAAGGGAAGGTAGGGCAGCTGTTTCTCTTATGTCTTTAGAAGCATTCAAGAATAGGTTTGCCATATCAAGGGTATTCTGGACCGCAAGTGTTTCAGAGCCTAAACCCAAGACTTAGGGACAACGTCTTATGATATCATGAGGGCAGGCCCTAGTTATTACTAGGATATCATATAGGGCATGATACATTGTCAGTCACAGCTGCAGAGAATATGCCATTCAGATTAAAAACACCCAATGAATAGTTTATGTACAAAGCAGTCTTCTCGCTCCTTTCCTGCCCATGTCCCCAGATTGGAGACTTGGGACCAGACCCTGAGACCTGGGAACCCTATTGAAGAACCATCAAATGCGTTGTCATCTCTCTCTCCACCCCATGTTTCTTTCCCATTCTAAATATATGCGATTGCTCTCAAAACTCTTCCTTGCCAAGGTCTCTTTCCTCTTTCAAACATCTGCTCTGTGGCCTTGGGCGTGCTTCCCTTTGGAAGCTTCCTGACTGGCAAATGGGGTACACCTAAGCTTTGAAAATCCCAAATGTTGTAGCTGGAAGAAGGAAGAGCTGGCCTGGCACTCTGGTTTCTTAGAATATGTGAACCAGGAATATAAATGAAGAGGAACTGACTCCCTCCAAACCAAGCCATATCTACAGTTAGCAGTTCCCTGAAACATGATCCACCTCTCTCAAACCTGGGGAGCTGTTTGCATTGGTGATTCAACCCTTGTGGCCCCTTCCATGGGCTCACAGCTGGGACACATTTGTTCCTTTGGTTGGCGGTCTCTCTCTCTCTCTCTCTCTCTCTCTCTCTCTCTCTCTTCCCCTCTTCCTTCTGCCCTAAGAGGAAAAAATGATTTCATTCCAAAAGTTAATTAGAGGCAAGGCTGAAAACTTTCGTGGCCAAATTTCAAAGGATCAGCCCTGTTTGTCTGGCAGAAACAACCAGGTCTTGGGGCACCTTAAATACTTAACAAATTCATGTCTGCCCTACGTATACATGACATTCTGGCTAACCTCCAAAGCATCTGAGGAAGTGGGCTAGAGTACCGAAAAATCCAATATATTGTTTTTATAGGGTTAAAGGACACTTTCCTTCTAACTGTCCACTACCTCCCATTCTGGCCTTGGCTATTGTTAAGGCCGCATATCAACTTTAATAAGTCATTTAAAAATGGATTGAATGTCTGCCATGGACAGATAGCCTTAATGTAACCTTAAAATCCATTTTTGGGGTAGTGTCTTAAAGATTATTACCCTTATATGGATTTTGCAAGGTTTCCTGGCTTTTCTCTTAAACCTGTGAGTACTGAAATACTTGTAAAAACAGTAGGTGGCAAGCACCATTTTGGGAATGAGTATTCCTTTAAGGGTTTGGGTGCAAAGGAAATGTCCTTTTACTTTGGCTTTTACTTAACACGTTTCTTTTTCCTTATGGAGATGTAATCAAATGTGACTAGTGGATTAATCTGCTAAAACCACAAAGATTAAGCAGCTAAATCTTCTTACGTTGAGTGATGGGCCTGCTTATTATGCCAGGAAGTGTGGATAGGGATGGGACAGGTGTTACTTCATGTTTTGGATTACAGTTCCCATCATTCCTGACCAATTGGGGGATCCGCTCTAGACCCACAACAAACTCCAACTCCCAGTACTCCACTCCCTTGAGCCAGGGCAGCTAGTGGTGCTTTCTTCCCCGGAAGACAAAAAAGCCGTCATTTGAGCCAGGATTGGAATGGGGGGAAGAGAGCCTTTGTGGCTGGAGAGTGGGGTATAAATACTCTAAGTAAGTAAGTAAGTAAGTAAGTAAGTAAATAGACCTTCAGAATGAGGCAACCAGGATGAGAAACCATACCATGTACATGCATGTGAGGGTATGACTAAATCTGCAGCCATGCATTCATGCAAAGGCCAGTGAGCAAGTTTGCAAAGAAGGACGGTGGGTGGTCGGAGAGCCTTTTTGTCTTGAGCAAATGGATGCCGAGCTACTACTCAGCTTTCCTAATTAGTAGCAAAGCCTGGCAGATGGAGATGGGCCAGTAAGCATTTGCTCCTCATTATGGAGAAGCCACCTCCCCTTTAATTGGAGACCACTTAAGGCGGAAGAGAATGGCGGCTTGTAGAAGGCCTCCTGGTGGGTCTTTTGTCACCTATGGGAGAGTGGGAGAGGTCTGCTCCTTTGCAGAGGGAGTGGAGGCCCAGCCATGTAGGTCTGAGTGACGAGCAGATACTGAGCAAGACCTGGGTGCCACCGAGAAGTGAGAAATTGCCAATGAGAGTTGCAACTAATGACCTAGAATTCAAAGCTATAGCCATGTTAGTCTGTAGAATCTGTACATAGAGAGATCTTGTTGCACCTTTGAGACTAACTGAAAGAAAGAAGCTGGCAGCATGAGCTTTCATAGACTTCAGTCTACTTCTTCAGATCCATTTACATTTAAATGCATTATCTCTCATGCAAGTAAAATTCTGCACAAAATTCATCATTAAATGCATCAAACTAATCACCTAGTTGGCATGGGCTTAGTAAAACGACTCTGGTGGCTCTCTAGCCCATGGTTCTGCTTGGGACAGGGGAACATCTTCTTTCTTTATGTGCCTTCAAGTCGATTCCAATTCATATCCGCCTTTGAGATGGTATTGTCTGTTGCGTGCCTTCAAGTCATTTCTGATTTCTCTCTCCATATATGATTGCAAGAAAAGACAAATAAATGGGTCCTAGAGCAGATCAAGGCAGAAGTCTCCGAAGATGACTATACTGATGCTGTCGTACTTTGGGCACATCAAGAGAAGGCATGGATCATTAAGGAAATACAATAATGATAGGAAAGTTAGAGGAAAGGCAGAAAGAGAAGAAGGCCGCATGGTGATGGATGGACTCTATTAAGGAGATCACAGGTATGACTTTGCAGGAACTAAGCAAAGTACCACTTCCTCAGATGCATTGACAGAGTACAATGTTGCATCCTTATTTTTATTCTGAATGGACCCCCCCCCCACAATGAGGTGAAATGTGTTTTAATGCAAATACCTATGCTCAGGAATAGGTTCATTGGGGACTACTTGTAATTTCAGGCTGGAATGAAGTGGCGTGGATGTTAACCAGGAATCTGCTTTGCTTTCCTCATTTGCTGCAGGCACAAGTGTTTGGAGCTGTGGCCTTTGGGGGCTGTTATAACAAAGAAACAATTCTCTTCTTGTGGTGTCCCTGAGGCTCAAAGTTTGGCTATCGCTCGCGTCGGAGGCCTCTCTTGCCAGATGTATGCCTTTCCTCCCCCTTCCTTCGCCGTAGCCCATCCTCCACAGTTCTTCCTACAATGTGAGTCTCCTCTCCCTAGAGTAGCTCAAGTTTCCCATTCAGAATCAAGCAGACATTTCCTCTGTTCTTAGCAATCAGAGCTATAACATTGGAGCCATAGCTATATTTGCACCCATTCATCTCTTCCAAGTCAGGCACTACTAAATGTAACTTGGCAGCCACCAAGTTCCTTCCTTTCAGAGGCTGCATCCACACTGGAGAAATAACCCAGTTTGGCACCGCTTTAACTGCCCTGGCTCAAGGATATGGAATTCTGGGAGCTGGAGCTTGTTGTGGGGCCCAGAGCAGAGCTCTGCTCACAGTCAACCCCCTTCTCTCCATTTCCAGTTTGGCAGTGGCCACCTTTGGTCATCCTTAGTTATTTGGTTAAGAGTGGCCAATTTAATGGAACTACAGATTAATCCTATTGGATTTGTGCTAGTGCTTTACCATTAGCTCATTATTTTTTCCTCCTCGCAGTCTACTAGCAAGATGTTGCGCTAATCTTTGCAAGCTCAGCCTCACCCATTCCAGCGCTGTATTAGTATGGCAGGACCAACGCTGCCTCTTGCTGCTCGCTTATCACACAGCCATCGGAGACCCTCCAGCATCCATTTTTCAAATGGCTCTTTTCCAAAGCAATTCCCTGCTTCTCTTTGTGAGGGAACAGGGTTTGGACGAAGCTCCGCGAAGGCTGGGGAGCCATATATCGTGTGGTTGCTTAGTAACTGCAGGCAGATCCCAGCTTGAAGGCCTCAGCAATTCTCCTCTTAAGCTTTGCAGAGCATGAGGGTCAAGGGGGGGGGATGCTTCAGTGGGGTTCGTTCATATAGGAAACCATGGTTTCTTGCTACAAGAATGGACAGTGGAGAGCTTGGCTGCTCTTCCCCTCCATGCACCAGAGGAAGATGATGAACATTGTGGATTCTGAACCACTACAGATACTCATTTGTCTTTATATGCCCAGAGACTAGGACTTCTTCTATAATGCTCCAACTCATCTCCTATTCCAGTTTCTCCTTGTGCAAAGATTTGCGCAGAGCAGAAGATGTACTGGGATTGTTCCCCTGCTTTTGGCTATTGCTGCCTGACTTTCTGTAACTGTCCTTAAGATATTTTAAATCATCTTGGCCATCAGCAGAGATTGTTTTGCCTAGTCTAGCAGGATATGAACATGGAAATTGCTTACTCAGGGAGTCTGCTTTGCTCAAGGAAACGGATGAGGTGTGACCTGTGGCAATGATGCATGCATTTTAAAGCATTTTGCTTTGCACACAGTGTCAGCAGACCGGGCGAGTGGGACCAGGGGGGGCTTTTGTTTCTTTAATGTGCAGAACGCGCCACCCCAAATGTCTTGCCGCTGCGGTTCCCACCACATTCTGGCTCCCTCAGCACCTGGTGAGCAACAGGTGGCAAATAGGCTTCAAGCTGAGGCCCAGTTAATTTCTACTCAGTTGTAAACCTGAGAATGGGCACCATGAATTATTGTATTATCCACATGAGTGTGCAGCTGGCATAATGTTGGCATGGGTACAAATGCCAACCCCGCAGGGGTTGTGACGCTCTGACAGGGTGAACGTAGATGGAATGTGAGGCCTTGGAATAGGGCAGATATACTTCAGTTAAGGGTTGCATGCATGCAAGAGAAAAATGTGGGTCTTAGAGGTGTTATGTGACCATAAAATCGCAAATTTTAGAGTTGTTATTGACAAACCGCAGCAAGCGGTTACATACTATTTTGTAATTATAGTTTTTGTGAGTTTTTTGGGCTATGTGGCCATGTTATAGAAGAGTTTATTCCTGACGTTTCGCCAGCATCTGTGCATTCTCTGAAGATGCCAGCCATAGATGCTGGCAAAACATCAGGAATAAACTCTTCTTGAATATGGCCACATAGCTCGAAAAACCCACCAAAAATTACTATTCTTTTTAGCTGAGAGCACACCTCTCTAGGAATCTTCAGGTCCTCCAGTGCAACTCTATGGTCAACCACTGCCAGGAATTGACCATAGAATCATTCCGGAGGACCTACAAATACCTAGAGAAGTGTATTCTCTAGGAACATTGGGGTTCTCCAATATGGTCAATGTCTGGCAAAGTTGCGCTAGAGGACTTAGAGATTCCTAGAGAGAACATACCAATCCAAACTGCAAATAAATCCGCAAAAGTTAAAGCTGCAAATGTGGAGGGCCAACTGTACTTTGCCCAAAAACTAACCAGCAACTGGATTTCCAAAGCCGTCCCTTCTTCTCTTTGGTCACCCAAAGCCCTAGCTTGATCTTTCTGTGCACCTTAACCTTCTTTTTAAAATGGAAGAGCTACAAGAATTCATTTACAAAATGGTTTCAAAAACATACCTAGTGCCCCCTAGAAGCTCAAAGTGGATTGACTAGAGAGTAATAGCAGAGCTTGTTTAGTATTCCCTGGCTGCGTCTTACTTGGAGGCCTCAAGCAGGGCTCCTCATCTGTGCTTCTAATTGCTTCTGGTCCCAGAGGAATGCCCAAATTGGATTGCGCCCTGGAAGTCCCTCTAGGATCCAGGGCTGTGGAGCACCTGCGTCTGGGTGCCTTGGAACAATTAATTTATCTTACATTGCTGACGGAAATTTGTCACGGCTTGTTCCCAAGAGTCCCCCCCTGAGCTAGATCCATGAGCATCAATTTGGGCAACCAGCAAAATAGATTGCTTTGCCGAAGAGCTGGGAGTGGGAGGCTCATGTGTGCATGTTGTATTCTTGACTCATTCCAGCGATGCACGTGTTTTAAATACTCATATCACTCGCTTTAGTCCCGTGGTGGGAAACCTTCAGCCCTCCGGACATTGAAGAAATAGTTCTCTCATCGTACCTCATCTTTAGCCAGTCTGATGGGGACTGGAGTTCAAGCATTTGGAGATGCACAGGTCATCCAGGCCTGGCTTAGTGAATAGCAGTTGGAGTTCTTGTCTTAGTCCTTGCGGTTTCCAGATGTGTTGGGTTCGGTCGAGTTTGTTCGCTCGCATTGCTTTTGAACAACCCTCAGCGCATCTCTTGCAGAAGTACCTTTGGATGGCAACAGTTTGGGAAACCGTTCCAGGATGGCTACCTGGTTTGTGTGTCACTCTTTCCCATGGTAGGCAGCTGCAGTGCCTCAGATGTTTTGGGCTTATATATCCTCCCATCAGCTCTAAGCGGATGGTGAGGGGTTATGCTCCAGAAGCATCTGGAGGACCACATTTGTCATATCTTTGGCTCAACTAGCCCAGTATGCTGCTGGTCTTTCATTTCTCTCTAATAGGGCTGCCAGCTGGAGAGAATGCGGTTACCTTTAATGGTTTTGTAGAAGAGGGAATTTCAGTAGGTGTTGCTTGTTCTGTAGCCAGGTAACAAGCAGTATCTGCTGAAATTCCCTCTTCTGCACAACCATTAAAGCTATAGGAGGTACTCTACTCCCATGTGGTGCATTTGCGTGAGAGGCATTTCCCTTTCTACTGTAAATCAGTATATAGAGAGATCTTGTAGTAACTTTGAGACTCACTGAAAGAAAGAAGTTGGCAGCATGAGCTTTCGTCGCCTTCAGTCTACTTCCTCAGATGCATTTGATGGAGTGGAAGCCAGAGACAGACAAGAAACTTGCCCAGATATATATATATGTCTGTGCCTGGCACTAAATGCATATGAGGAAGTAGAATGACGTCTAGGAAAGCTCATGCTGCCAACTTCTTTCTTTCATTGAGTCTCAAAGGTGCTACAAGATCTCTCAACATACTCATTCTACAAACTAATACGGTTACATCTTTGAATAGGTAGTACATATTCTCTCCAAATGCATCTGAGGAAGTAGATTTGAGTCTAGGAAAGCTCATGCTGCCAACCTATTTCTTTCAGTGAGTCTCAAAGGTGCTACAAGATCTCTCTACATACTGGCTCCACAGACTTAATATGGCTATATCTCCTAATACTGTAAATCAGGATGCTGATTTAGCTGGACCGCTGTTGGTCTGGTCCAGAATGGCTTTGTAAAGGGCAGATTGAGAGGCGAGTTCTGACAATCATCCTCAAGAGTCTGGCCCAGTTTGATTGTAATGTGTGTACAAATGTAGTAAAGCACTCCCACTGTTGTTAACCAGGGACACCACCAATACACAAGACTGCTCCTTCTCTGCAATTGCATAGCCTAACCTTTGCGCAGCTTCCTTGATGTTTCCTTGGCCTTCCTGTGAAAATCCATGGAGAGGAGTTAGATGCCTCCTCCACAAGTCTCCTCTTTCCTCTCTCTTTCCACCCAGTTTCTTATCTCTCTCTTTTTTAAATTACCGTTCTTGTAGGAATACCAGACGGGGAAATTGTCTGGCTTCTCTCAAGGCTCTGCCTGGCCTTGACAAGGCTGGTAATTAAAAGCCTGCCTGAATTGTTATCTGCAGCTGCATTCTCTGTGGATCCAAAGTGGGTCGCAGTGAAAATACACCCCTTTGCTTTGTGTGGGAAGCTAACCTTGCCTGGTTTGCATATCAGCACTAAGGGACCGTTGAAATTCATGACATGTAGGATTGACAGTCAAGAAGTAGCTGTTGACAAGTTTATGCTCTACCTAAAGACCAAATGAAAGTATCTGTTTCAGTTAACGCAGCCATGCATTTCCCTGAAATATTGTCCATGTCCATAAATTATATGATGCCTTTATTTCTGATGTAATGAGAGGCCTATACCACAAAATACAGTTTTTTTTGGGGGGAGGGCATCTTGCTCAGTCTATATTAAAAAGGAAAAGCTTTCCGACCCTCAAACAGGGGACATCCCATATAATAATAATAGACACCTGGCAACCCTATGAGAGGCTGGCTGCTGTGATCTGGGTCTGAAGCTTATTTGGCTTGCCAAAGGTCCCAGGGCCATTTCCCACCATCTCTAGAGGAGTCTGTCTGAAATTGTGGAGATTTCTGCCAGTCAGTGTTGACAACACTGGGCTAATATTGATATAGTGTAAGACGGATATGAGCAATTTATTAGAGATGTGTAGATCTCCTTTTTCTTCAATCCCCTCAAAGCGCTTGGTGCCAGAGCCCCAACCGCATTCCTTTCTAATGAACCCTTGTAACCTGATTCCCCAACTGGCTTTTGGGAAGGGCTGGAGGAATGTCTTTGCAGAATTTGGTTGGTCCTCTTTGCTTGCATTTGGGGTTCTCATGTGCTAAATTGGGGCAAGGGACACCTGACCCTGCTTCTCTCTTGGTGTTGGTCAACTGTAGCTCCCAGGCTGGATATGCCAGCTACTGGGACTTACAGACCACTGACAGCTGAAAGCCTGCATGGTTTTCACCCCTACACATCTGGAGGGCATGGAGAAAGGTGGCCTCCCCTGGACTGCATTTCCCACTGGCCTAAACTGCTGGTGAGAGATTATTGGGGATGTTACTCTAACAACATCTGAAGGACTGTGTGATTTCCACCCTTGCATGAAATGTTCTTGGATGGTATCTTCCATCAGCCCTAGCCAGTGGTGGGAGGTGATGGGAGTTGTGATCCAACAGTGGCTGGCTGGAGGACTGTATAATCCCCATCCCTGCACTAGATGATGATGTACTAAATCTCCCTATCATCCCTAGTCAATGGTAAGGGGTGCTGGTGTTGGAAGTTGCAATCCAGCAACATCTGGAGGGCCACCTATTACCCACCCTTGCTCTAAATCAGTGATTCCCAAACTCAGGTCTTCCAGATGTTTTGAACTCCAGCTCCCAGAAGCCTCAGCCATCTTGACCAGTGGATTGGGAACTGATTCTGGGAACTGAAATCCAAAACTTCTGGAAGACCAGAGTTTGGGAATCAGTGCTCTAAATGGAGTTTCCCAAACTTTCTTTCTGGAGGTGGAGATGGGATGTGTTCTTGAATTCCCTCAATGAGGAGGAGAGTATGGGCTCACCTTTGCAGTTACCGGACTGACTTGGTCAAAAAGAGTTTCAGGATTCCTAAGAGGCTCAGACCTGCCAAGAACAAAGTGGGCAAAACTATCAAGGCAAGTTGTACAAATGGCCCAAGGAGGGGAAACAAAAAGGCCATTCAGCTGTCCCTCAAATGACTGAGATCCCCTGAACACCAGGGACAAACTAGAGGGGTGTGTATGTGTGGATTCCATGGCTTTTAGCTGATGTTATTTCTTTAAAAGGAAGGTGCTGGATTACTCTGCTCCATTTCAGCCTAAGAAGTGATGAAAATCCTTCCGTTCCTTAAATGCTCCAACTTGCATTCCCAGCACAACAACCCAGCAGCTGGTTTCCTCCTGCTGCAGCCCTTCATGGGAAGCCGAGACTCCTCTGGTGCAGCTGTCCCATGTGAGGCTCAGCTTTCTTCCTCCAAATTATTTTTTGGCGCTGGACGGTTCCCAGAAGCGAGTCTTTTCCCTTGCTTTCGCTTGATTTAACATAGGAGAGCCACCTGGCAAATTGAAGTCAATTTTGTCATTCACTGCATTGGATATCAAGGGGCTTTATTCAGAGAGCTGGATGATCTCACGGTATTTTTCATTTTCCACATTTTTAACAGTACAGTATTTAGAAAATGGGTCCCTCGTTTTAATGTCAACACTTATTAGTACAGGGCAGTGATTTCAGTCTTCAGAGTACATAGGACAAATCCGTATATTCGTAGCACCTACTGGTGTGCTTTTCCAGGTCTGCACAAATTCAACTTTTCTGAGACCCATAACCTCTTTTGTCTTCTTTTTGGTGATGTGCAAGTGGCCATCCTAGATCTAAAAGTAATAAACGTTGGGCTTGAAGGTAGTTGCTCCTCCAGTCTGTTGATGAACTGGGTTAGAGTTACAGAAAGGAGTCCTATTCTCACCTGTTTTGGGGACCTAAAGTAGACACTTTTACAGGGACGGCTCTGCAACAGGGCTTTCTGGTGCCCTTCGGAGCCAAAGCGCCAAGAGAGCCACTGTGTGTCTCTCGCCTCTACAAGTATTTGGAAGGCGAAGCTTGCCAAACATGTGAGGGTTGGTGGGTTGTCTTTGTATGTTTTGGAGGCTGCTTCTGCTGACGAAGCACTTTCGCTGAAATTCTTGGCTTCTGTGAGCACTGTTTGTGTTGTCTAGCTTTCCAACAAACAAGATTGTTTGGGGGACTCCTTGTAACATGCCGGGCTGGAGTAGTGAAGCTTGAGAAGTTCACCCCTTGAGAAGACGGGTCTTAAAATCTTCCCTGATATCTCAGTGCTGCACTTCTTCACTGTGTGTATCTTTTAAATCACTACTTTTCAAACTATCTGATGTGGGAAACTGGCAGTTTCCTCTCCAAACACCAGTAACATCTGTGTGGCTACAGTTGCTTGTTTCTTTCCTGGAAATTCAGCAGGGACTGGCAGCTGATGGCTTCTGGACCAGCATTGGCCCATAGAACATCAGTTTGAGTAGTCTTCATTTGTGATTCTATGGCCTGTTACAGACAGGCCAAAATAAAGCTGCTTTGAGTCACTTTGGAGGTATGGTATTTCAATGATGCATGTGTCCTAAGAGTCCAAAAGCCACACCAAAGCCACACTCCAGTCCTAAGCATGCATCATTGAAATACCATATCTCCAAAGTGACTCGAAGCAGCTTTATTTTGGCCTGTCTGTAACAGACCATTGTAACATAGCCCTACTAAAGCCTCCTTTATACCCAAACTACTAACTTCTGATAGTACTCCATTGGTGTATTTTTGCTTCAAGAGCAATGTTTACTCCATTTAAATCCCCCCCCTTTTTTTTTTGCTAGAATAATTCAAAATCCAACTATGGCCTACAACCCAAAGTACGAAATACAGCTTGCCAGCTGAGACCAAAGACCACACATTGGCTGGCATCCTGTTAGTGACATACTTTTAAGTCGTGCTGCACATGTGCAGATCGAACTTTCACCACAGCATGACGGAGGTATTCTGCTGGCTGAAGAGGAACTGGAGTTGCACATGCAGCATTGTTGTGCATTGCATGTTGTAATTGTGCCACAGCACCCAGTCAGTGCTCTGTATGGAGGGGTTGCATAGTGCTGGTGTAGCATATTTCCACATGCAGACATTGGATTGCAGCCATTGACCAAAATCCTGTTGTAGCCCTTGCTGGAGCAGACCTCACTGAATCAGTTAGATGTTATCTGTGTGTTGAGTTCCATTTACAATTAGTTGAATGGATCTACTCTAGCTGGGACAAACAAACAAGATACTAGTGTGTGTGCCAATTTGGCGTTTGTCTCCAAGATTTTACATGGAAGTGCTTGATGACAGTTGACGGCTGTCCTCCAGAGATGGCACTGGCCTGGGATGGTGCTGAACATGAGAGGTCTTGTATCTGAGTGTATTGGATTACAACCAATATCTTCACCAGTTACTGAGAGACAGGCACACCTACCTTTGCAGGCTTGAGGACTAGAGTATTTTCACCATGAAGCAGCTTGCTAGACACAATAGGTCAGTATGAGTCTTGAGCATGTATAGCAAGCTGTAGTTGGGATTTTGTGCCTTCCAGGCTAAAAAGATCATCAGATGTTATCGCAGTTTTGCACCAAGACACGGTTCATGGTTGACTTTGCCCATCTCTCTTTCTCTTTGCTTCCCATCTAGGGATGGACCTTTCAGCCAATCAGGATGAGGAGGGAGATCAAGAAACCTTCCAACTGGAAATCAACAAAGAGACCAAGAAATGCACCTTCAGGACCTATACTGGGAAATACTGGACCCTCACCTCAAATGGAGGGGTGCAGTCCACTGCCTCAACTAAGTGAGTCTGCCTCAACTAAGTGTGGCGGTTATTCTCTGTGGGAAATGTGACCCCTTAAATTGGGGAAGGAGAGTGCATGACCCACTTGAGGTTGTGGGGCTATAACTCCCAAGACTCTTTACTGGCGAGCAAACTGACTGGCACTGATGGGAGTTGCAGTCCCACAACTATGTTGCAGTTGCGGTCCCACAACTGTGAAGGCCTGCTGGAAACGATTTACGGAGATGATGTCTGAGCTTAAAATAGCAGTTAAGACTAGTCTCTTCCAGCAAATTATCCATCAAGATAAGTTGGAAGGAATTTTTCATTGCAGGAGCTGAATCACGTCGGCTGTAGAGCTAATCAGATTGTGACTTCTGGCTGCTGCTGTTCTCAGGACAACTGAGAGCAGAGTCACCTGTTGCATAAAAGCAGAGCAAGAGCTGCATCGCACCCCTTTCTGCAAATGGATCATAACAGCCTTATGCTGTAATCCTACATCCACCTCAACGTAGCATAAATATCCACATGCAGGCAGAGCATATATACCTCCCCACAACTTAGTGTAAAGCCCCTCTGCATGGCCATTCTGATATCTTTAACAGCATTCCAACCCATTAAACTGAGCTTGCATAAGTGTTGACTGCCCAAGTTCCCATTGAATCAGTTGGTCTATTCAAGTTGGGATAAAAAAATTGCATTTACACTATAGCTGCAAAGCTGTTTGAAAAGAATGTACATTTATATTAGTGTTTTTAGTTTTTATTTTGTAATGTCCTAATTTTTTCTTGAGTGTTCTACTTTGTCTTCCTTTGAGGTTTTGACATCTGGGCACCTCTTCTCTCTGTTGTGGAAAGCTGTATGCAATGCACAAGACCCAGTTGTATCTGAAGGGCTCTACTGCTCTGTACTCAACTTTTATGCAACGTATGAACCAGTTCTCCACTGCTACTTGGCAAAGGGTTGTGGGGATGCTGCTTTTCTAGGTCCTCTTTCCATCTTCATGGCATAACTGCTTGGTATCTCTCTCTCTTTCTCTCTCTCTGTGCCACAGCAGGAATGCCAACTGTTACTTTGACATTGAGTGGTGTGACCGGCGCATCACACTGAAGGCAGCCAATGGCAAATACGTTACGGCAAAGAAGAACGGACAGCTTGCAGCCACTGTGGAAACCCCTGGTAAGAAGGCTTTGTCCCATTTGGGTGTTAAAGGTGTAAAAATTCCCTCTCAATTTTGTCACTCACAATGAGAAATTTTCATAATTCAGGACCGTTTGTTGTTGTTGTTGCATAGCCATGTTATTCTGAAATATCAATATGCAAAGGGATCTTTTGTAGCACCTTTGAGACTTTTACATGATCCCTCTGCATACAGTCATGGTGGCTGTCTATTAACTCCAGTCTCAGAGACAGTAGTGCTGTGGAATGGGTTGTGTTGGAATGGAATAGTTGGAAGGGTTGTGTTGTATTTTTATAGGTTTCCAAGTGCCATCTGACTGGCTGTAATGGGAACAGACTGCTGATCTAGTAGGCTTTTGGCCTGATCCAGGACTTGTGTCCTAATCCTTGCCCCAGACCATAGAAAGCCATTGCCATTTGGAAAGCAGCTGTGGGAGTGAGGGTTTCAGCTTCAGTCTTGTGCTGTCTACTATTTGTACTGGTACCTTTGTGACCTTCCAGTCAGTGGCTGAGATCATGTATGGCAGAGTGGAACAAGATGATGATGATGACGACGATAATAATAATAATAAATTTTATATCTTATTACAACTTAGTTAAAACACAATCACTATATAAAATACACATATTAAAGTTCTACAGGTGGAACTATACTGCATCTTTCCTTTCAAACCACCTCCAAGCTCACTGTTGAGCCACTGCAGCATTTGGAAGGAAAAAAGGACTTCTAGGCATGACTAAGTTGTGGTTGTTTCTTGTGATGAAAAGTAAGATGCATCAGTGTTTGTGCCCTGCAAGCTCAGCCAACACACCTTTCCCTCCTTTCTTTCCCTGATGGACAGGTGAGACAGAGCACTTCCTCATGAAGCTGATTAACCGGCCCATCATTGTCCTTCGGGGAGAGCATGGTTTCATTGGCTGCCGGAAGGTGACTGGCACCCTGGATTCGAATCGCTCCTCTTACGATGTCTTTCAGCTGGAGTTCAACGACGGAGCCTACAATATCAAAGGTATGCATTCTTTTCCCTTGCAAGGTACTCTTTCAGTAACCTTGGCTGTGTTCTGCTTCTTGGCATTTTCGTTAGTGTATCCCTACTGCACCACCCATGAAGGGAGGAACAAGCCTCCCAAGATCTGCTTTCACCTTTCAAAGCTAAGGGTCTAGCTCTTATGGCTGCTAGAATGCTTTCCAAGCTTCTGGCCAGTGCTAGATGAGGCATCTTTGCTCTTCGCCCTCCTGCCTACCTTCACCCTGACATAAGTCGGAGGAAATGCTAATGAGACAATGGCAGAAATCACTGACATGGATGTAAATGCAGTTTCATTTCAAAAAGCAGTGAAATTTGGGTTACTACACTGCAGAATGTTTTAGGTTAGTTTTACACAGAAATAAGTTCTTGATTTTTGTTAACATGACTAGCATATTTGAGACCCAGAGCAGAATTTCCTCCTCCCCGACAGTCAAGAAAAAGAGGGAGGGAGGGAGGGAGGGAGGGAGGGAGGATAGGAGTGCCAAGCTTGTGGCTAGGAGGGTGAGACTGGAGAAATTGGGTTGGTGTTCTCTTTGTAACTACTGATTTTTACACTGCCCCTTTGCAGCTTTTCGGTAACCAGGGCTTTTGTTGTGATGCCATCAATGGGGCCGCTGACCATTTCCCTCCTTACTTGCAGATTCCACTGGGAAATACTGGATGGTGGGCAATGAGTCTTCCGTCACCAGCAGCAGCGATACGCCGGTGGACTTCTTCTTTGAGTTCTGCGACTACAACAAGGTGGCCATCAGAGTCAACGGCAAATACCTGAAGGGCGACCACGCCGGTGTCCTCAAAGCAGCGGCCGACTCAATCGAACCCTCCACCCTCTGGGAGTATTAAATGCACTTTAGCTTCCTTCCCTCTGCTCTGTGCGCTCTTCCTCCCCACTCCTCTCCTTTCAGTTGCCAATATATATTTTTTTGTTTGTGGGTTATTTTTTTAATGTTCTGGTGTGTCTTTTCCTAAAGAAAAGGGGTTATCTTTCAGACTGGCCTGCTGCTTATATCCTGCCGTATATTTTTTTTTGGGGGGGGAGGTGGATTTCTTCCTTTTGTTTGAGTCTCTTTTTTATTATTATTATTAATAAAACTGGAAAATGTTAATTAACCCGCAGGAAAAAAAAGGTGCACTCTCCTGCATAGACTTTTTTGAGATGGAGGTTGGTTTGTAGAAGTTAGGGAACAAACCGTATCTCTGTGCTGATCCTCTGAATTGAAAAAAGGGAATCAACCCCACTCTTAGAACCAGCGCTTGCGATCTTTTGGCAGCTTCTTAGCAAGAGTGCCTATTGAGCTAAGTTGTCTTTTGAGTCACCACAGTGCCCACTGACTTGGCTCAGTTCAAAAGGCAAAAGGAACCATCGTTCCTCCAATTTCACAAGCCAAGTTTGCCTTCCGCAGTAAGTTAGTGGTTGCAAAATTCCCTAACTAAGGTAAGGAAGAGGTAGCCTAGAATACCTTGCAACCCTAGGAAGGGTGGTGAGAAAAATCAGAGGGTCGGTTCACAAATTTACTTGAGCCAGCAAATGAGTGCAGCAAAGGGGACTAGAGACTTGTGCGCATGTACAAAAATAGTTGCTTTTGGTGGACAAGAGCACTGCAGGAGCTCCAGGCATTCATCTCACAGGAGACCAAACTTGCTAAATAGTTAAATGTTTTGCTGCTCTAAGTGTCTCTTCTCTCATCCCCAGCTTTGAGCTTCTAAGTGCCCAAGGACTATCTCAGAGCCTCTCTTCAAAAAGGCTTCACAACTGCACTGGGAAGTTGTTGACACTGCCTTATGGTCCCTCTATGTCTCCCCTGCAAGGTTCAAGTCTTTATAGAACTTCTTTTTTAAAAAATATAACACTTGGGATCTTAAAGTGATGTTAGAAGTAAGGTTATCAGACTGAAAACTGAAGATGGCTCCTGTCCCTTTGGGCACTGGATGGGCATTGCTTGTTTCCTGGTTGTGTGCCAAGGTGCATCTTCTGAATTGCCCTCCTCTATACAGCCATTAAAAGTACAGGAATCCTTTGCAGTTTTCAGTCTGGCAGCCCTTAATAAGAAGTTCAGTTCCTTGCCTGTTGATATTTGTATCTGATCGGCACCAAGCTGCACATTCTGTCTGCACAACTTCTCTTTTTTCCTCCCAGGGTGGAATCTCAAGTCAGTGCATGGTTTCCATCCTGTGTGCCTCCCAAGAGAGCCCTTTCCTCAACCAGTTCAACTGGGAAGGTGTTCCTATTCCTTTCCCCAGTTGAACAGAGCCCCAGTAGTTGCACAGACTGGTTCAAGATTCCCCAGCGTTCCCCGTTTTATTGCTTAGTAAGTTACCTCTCCTTTTTCTGGCTTTCCTTGAGGGGTTATTGTGATTCAAGGACAGCCATATATCTCAGTAGCTTTGTGTGCGTGTGCAGAAGCCAAGGTATGTTCTGGAGGGAAGAGAGACAAGGTGGCGATGAAACAGGAGTGGGTAAGCCATGCTGCATGTGTGAGTGCATTCGTGAGGGTGACAGTCTTTTTGCTTCTGGTCACTTCTAGGCAGTGGCTGGAAAATGAGTTGCTAATCTCAATTTACAATATAGAAAGCTTTTAAAATGGGCAACATTTTGCACAGTGTGTGTTCAATGCATCTCTTGTCACTTAACCATGCTGGAATTTCTTTCCTCCTTCCCCTAGTTGTTGTTCTGAAGATAAATGTTATGACATCTGCTTCTGGCTTATATATGTGTCTTGCTAGCTGTCCTCCCTGTCCATATCTCCTAGTGACATTTTTTACAAGGGGGGTCCCTATCCAAGGCGCCTTTCACTCTGCAGACCACTTCACAGTTCTACATCCCACTTGACTAGATCTTGGATATGGAAAGATAACCAAAATGGTATGCCCTCCCCTCCCTATTTATAAAAGCTCTCCAACAGAGATGCCCTCCGATAGGTCTGTAGTACTGTATAATCCATGTGAACATTTGTAACACACTGCTCAATGGTTTTGGAAAAGTCTTGTGTACATGTACACCTCATTTTTCATACTGGATGCCTTCTGGGGGTGGGTTAGCTCTGTTCCCTTAAGCCAGCCTGGTTAAGGCCTCCTACTTTGAGGGTCTTCAGATGAAAGGTGCTCTTACATCTCTATGACCCCATGAGGGTCATCTGTCCCATGCCTTGTTAAGCACACTACCTTAAGAAGAACCCCATGGCTTATTCTTCTTGCCAAAAGTCAAGGGGCTAGCCCTTTACTTGCTAGTAGCAGAGGAGGGAAGTAGGAGCAAAGTGTTTTGAGCCTTTTTTTAAAAACCACTTTGCCATCTGAAGGGGTTCTTCTCCCATTGATGCTTGGTGCTAGATTTTCAAACAACTGGAATTACTTGCCTTAGAGGTAAGGACGATCTCATCTGGAATATGGTCTAGAAGTGTGTTGTCTGGGACAATGTGAAATTTCTGGAGCACTGAGACTGAAGGAACAAAACGACAAATTTGGCAACAGAGATGACTTGACCAAAGGGACAAGAGACTGGTCCCAATCCCTCAACACTTGCTGGCCTTCACGTTGCATACTGTATCCCTCCGCTGAAGTCTTTCCCAGCTAATCATTTGAATCCTGATGTAACCCCTCTGCCTTCTCTCCTGTGTAATGATTCTAAGTCAAGAATTCTCCTTGCCTTCTTCCTTGGCTATTGTGGCTCTGAAAAGCATCTCACATTTTGGTATCTTTTGTTAAGATTTTTTTTTCCTTTTTAAAAACACTTTTTGTAAGTGCCATTTGTAACAAGCTTCAAATGGAGAAGAGAAAGTGACAAAATAAAAAAATAAACCTGCATTCAGATAAAAAATTAGTCTGTCTGTTCTTCCTCACCCTTCAAATAACTGAGCTCTGGTTTGTTGTTGTTCTTGTATCAGACACACACACACCGTGGATTTAAGATGGTTTCACAGATCAGCTCTTCTCCAAAGTTTCAGATGTCTGCCTTGCTTTCTGTACAACTATGGAAATGGAGGCTAGCAACTTGTTGGTGATTTACCATGATAAGTCTTAAATATCCTAACGGCACCAGATGCTATCTGATCTTGGAAGCTGAGCAAGATCAGCTTCCAAGATGGGGATCTACCCCTGAATACCTGGTGCTGTAGACTATATTTCAGTTGAAGGAAGGGGTAAACCACCTCTGAGTATTTCTTGCCTAAGAAAACCTTATTAAGTTCATGGGTTAGTCATCCATAAGTCAATAGGCAACCTGAAGGCATATACCCATCACGTTTGCCTTTTAACTAAGTACTCGGATGCCTTATAAAACCGCAAAACATTTTGTAGGCAATCAAAGAGTCTTGAGACTAAAAAATTACTTCATTTTCACTTGTGTCTGGAAAGAGAATTGGGAGAGGAGCCCCTCGTCCTGCCCTTTTCACCTCCTCTGCTTCTGGGATCTCCCCCTTCCCTTCAAAAGCAGCCAGGCTGATCCCTGTCACAGTTCTTTTCTCTGGGGTGAAGAGGGGAAAAGGTCCCTGATCCTCAGTAGTAAATGCAAGCCGCCAGTAGGCATTGAAGGGCCATGCGATGCTTTGATCACGGGGAAGGAAGGAGGAGAGTGCATTTGCTGAATGCTCCTCTTCTGAATAGCAGGATCTCTTTTTTGAAGTCCTCCATTTCCTCCCACTCTCCAAGCTTTTTATGGACAGGGTAGGAGTGGGAAGGCTCCCTGCCTCCAGTTCCCTACTTCACTTGCTCTTTGGAGGACAAATTCATCTTCTGTTCAGGCCCTTTCCCCTCCCGAAATATTTCTCCAAAACCAACCCTTGGTAACCTGAGCTTCCAACAAACAGAGAGAGCAGCTGGTTGAGTGTCCCCTTTTTATCCCTTTTGATCTTCAAATATAGAATATAACCTAAAAATCACAATTTTCACATTTTGCAACATGGGAGGAGGTACTTGGCCTGATTCATTGCGAGGACAAAACAAGAATTCAAAATTCAGAGGCAGAGAAATAACATTTTGCAGTTGTGTCCCTTCAAGTCATTTCTGACTTAAGGTGACCCTAAAAGGTAACCTAACATGGGGTTTTCTTGAACCCATGTTCAAGATTTGTTCAGAGCAGGTTGGCCATTGCCTTCCCCTGAGGCTGAGAGAGTGTGACTTGCCAAAGATCACGCAGTGAGTTTCACGGCTGAGCTGGGAAATAACATTAGGACTAAGATGTTCCCAAACGGTGAAGCTTTTTGAACACTCTAGAATTGAACAATTGACGATAAAGAGTGAGGAATTACACATGAGATCAGATGAGCGCTAGGGACTCTGTTATCTTCCATCTGATGCTGGAATGCAACTCCCACCACCCCTCATTGTTGGCTACATTGGCTAAGGCTGCTGGGAGTTGCAGTCAACAACATTTGGAGAACAGTTAGTTCCCGTTATTTAAAAGTTCAAGCATATCATGGCTATTGTTAAAGGTATTGGGTCATGACCAGTGAGGGAAACGTGGTCAGTTTGTATTTTGGGACACCTTCTTGAGTCATGCAAATGGTCTTACGCTGGTGGGCTGGTAAAAAGGGTGCATTTCAGATGTAATCAAAAGGATGGCAGATGGGACATAAAACCTCATCTCTCCTAAAATTTTGCCTATTAGTGCAGATTGGTTAGTAGGGAAGGTGCTATACTTATTTACCAGTTCAGCCATTTGATCTTGGGGTAACTCTGGCTGGGTGCATTATAATGTTTGTGAGATTATTATTTTTTTAAAGTGCTAATCATGACATGCATGCACTTGGCACCCATAGAGAAACAACAGCACTCACCCCATGCCTCTCTAGGCAATTGCCTTTGCTTCCTTCTTAAATAGCAATTATCAGCCCCATCAGTTTTCAGAAGGCTTTTGAACCCCAGCCCAGCTGCTGCCATTTGACCCTTCCAATTCTCCCCGGTCTCATTAAAGCAACAAGAGAGGGGCAGAGGGAAAGAAAGGAAAGGGTTGGAGGCACCCAGGGAGTGAAGGGCGGCAGATTGCAGAGCAAAAGGAAAAGAGGAGAAAGAGAGGCCAAAGTCTCTGGAGGGCCACCTCTGCCATGAAAGGAGGCGGTGATGGCTAGCTTCTGTGCATTTCCTCTCTCTGGCCAGAACTGGGTTTTTCATTGGTGTGTGCCTTCAAGTTGTTTCTGATTTATGGTGACCCTAACATTGGGTTATCTTGTCAAGTTTCTTCAGAGGAGGTTTGCCATGGCCATGACTTGCTCAAGGTTGCCCAGTGTGTTTCCATGACTGAGCGAGGATTCAAACCTTGGTGTCTAGAATCATAGTCCAATGCTCTCTGGGTAGGGAATGTAAAAACATTTAAACTCCAGCCTGCTCTCACTCAGGTTACCATTCGAAAAGCCTACCATCATCAGGTTGAGTTTTGAAAAGCGGTCCAGCTTCAGGTTGTGAATCTGCCATAGCATGATTTCAGAGGGACACATTTTTGCCAAGGCAGTTGGATCAAAATAGGGAAAGACACAGCAGAGAGAATGAATCAGAATGAGTCTGACAGCAAGAGAGAAATGAAGGGAAGCAGGAGGAAGGAGCTCTCTCTCTCTCTCTCTCCAGTAATATTATGCAGAGGATGCGCCTGTCAGGCTCCCATGAGTTGACGCCAGCGCAGGGCTGGATGTGGGGGGCAGGGAAAGTGGGGCCAGGGATGAATACTGAACACACTCGGCATCTGAAATGCTGCGCTAATCTGGCTGGATGTGCCTGTCACTTATCCACACACACACAGCTGCACATTCATTTAATGGGGAGATTGGTTTCCTTGTGGAAAGCAGAGAAAATGTCATCAATGTTTGAATCCCATTTTGGGAGAAAGGCGGGCTAGAAATCCCTTAAACCAGGGGTTCCCAACCTTTCGGACTCGCGGAGGCCTTATTTCTATGGCAGAGCTCCTAAGAGACCTACCCTATGTCTTGCAAGGTAATGGTGTTTAGGAGTACATATAAGAATATATTCTTATTCTTTAATTTCATCCAATTTTTATTTCTCTCATTTTCCTGGAGCATCCACGGAGCACCTGGGAAGCGCATGCAAAACCCTAAGGGCTCCTCAGAGCACAGATTGGGACTCCTGCCTTAAACAAATGAACAAATCAAATCACCACCGTAGAATACCTGACTCTTTAGTTTTTTGTGGGTTTTTCGGTCTTATGTGGCCATGTTCTAGAAGAGTTTATTCCTGACGTTTCGCCAGCATCTGTGGCTGCCATCTTCAGAGGCTACATAAAGACACAAATCCTAAATGCAGAAATCCTAAATTCCTAAAAGCCACCCAGAATCCCATAAATACACAAATAAAAATAAACAAGTGTTAGTAGAGTACTTACTTTGGTAGAGGAAATCTGTCAAGTGTGAAGGAGCCGCTACCATTCAGACCCACAGAGATATCCAACGTTGAGGCAAGATGAAGGGCGTTCTCATCTCAGAGAGCAATCGGTTAAGGCCTTGGTTGAGGTTCGCACTGAAATATGAAGCTATCGTTGGGATCTCAATCTCTCTCTCCGTTTGGATATTTTCCTGTTTTGTTTGGGATTTTTTATGCCTTCCTGCATTTGGAACAAATTAAGCCTTTGTGGCTGGCTTCAACCATTTCGCCTAGAAACATGGACTGTTTTGAGCTGCTGCAATCTGAACATTTGCAGACAACTCCGGTCATCGCTTGCCTGCTGCAGCTTACAAATACCAACAACCAAAATAAAAGATACATATCCTCCGTCGGAAACAAGATGCAAAAAAACCCACTGTGCACAATGTTTTTTTTTAATTACAAAAAATTCAAATTACAATATAATACAGAGACTTTTTACACAGAGAATATTAGAACAATTTCCTACCAGACGGTAAAGAAAAAATATTCCTTTTTTTCCTGTTCTCTCTCTCTCTTTTTTAATAAACCATGTACTGTATTCATTTTCAGCTATTTCAATACAAAGTTTCAGGACATGCACACCTCCCCTGGACAGGGTTTTCTTTTTCTTTTAATCCATCTCTTTCCCCCTCTTTTTCTCCTTTTTTCCTCTCTTTTTCTCTTCTTCTTTTGCTAAGTGCAAATGCTAGATTTCTCTCTCCACCTTTAAGGCAAGTTAAATGAGACACTGCAAATTTTATAATAAGAAAGTACCTGTTAAAATGCCAAGCTCGGGGTGTACAAAAAAGACACCTCCCCTTGTCTACCCGTAAAGAGAGATGGACTTGCAAATAATAATAATTATTATAACAGTAAAGGAGATTACAGAGAAAACACAAAGAGGTTCAGAAGAACGAAAAAGAAAACCAAATACACGTTTCTTTAAAGTATGGAGCCACATGTTGACTAAAGGGAAGAAGAAAAAGCAAACTGGCCAATGCCAGAGAGAGACAAAACATGGCTTTACAAGGACCGAGTTGAGAAGGCGGTGGGTGGGCTCCCCTTTCAGCCCCTTTTCTTGCAGGTTAGTCTGCCATATTGCGTTGGCACCGATGGAGAGGGAAGGAGCGAGTTTAATGTAGGAGGACTGACTAGAGCTTGCAAATGTTAATTTTTTTTGGAAACTTTCACTGGCTATGTTGGCTGGGGAATCCTGGAGTTAGTCGTCTGGTAGAAATGTAACTTTCCCAAACTCCCGTATTGACTATCAGTGGCCTAGGCTCTCTTGATATTCCAAGGTTGTCCCAGGTCCCCATGGTCTAACTCTTAACAAGGCAACTGTGTCTCTCTCAAAGTGGCCTTTGATATCCCAAACCCACAGTCTAGCTCTTACCAATACAACCGTTTCTGAGCTGTGTCTCTCTCAAAGTGGCCTAGGCTCTTGATATCCCAAAGTTATCCCATGTTCCCACAATCTAGCTCTTAGTCCCCACAGTCTAGCTCTTACTAAGACAATTGTTTCAGAGTTGTCGCTCTCTCTCAAAGTGACCTAGGCTCTTGATATCCCAAAGTTATCCCATGTTCCCACAGTCTAGCTCCTACCAAGACAACTGTTTCTGAGGCACATCTTTCTCAAACTGCAACACAAGGAATTCTGGCATGCAGAGAAATTTTTGTGGCAGGGAAAAGAAGCCAGAACAGACCCGGAGCCCATGAGATGCATATGCAAGCAAATTCTTTTGTATGGCGAAATATTTGTCTGTATGACCCCCACAGCTGCAGTCTAAAGTAATGCAGCCCAGACACAAGACTACCATGATTCAGTAAGAACAAGCCCCCATGTCACATTCCAGCAGGGAGCTCATATTCCCCCTTTCAGGCGCAAGCGAGGCTCACAGGTTTATAGAGACAATCACTTTCTTTCTCAGCAAAATCAGAAGATGCCTGGGATGCACAAACAGATCATGATCTCCAATGGCTCTCAAAAGCAGATCTCACCAGACGGTCAATGTATATCCAAGCAAAGCAAGCAAAAGACATGGGGCTGGGATGCAACTATTTAAGCCATATACACCAAAAACAGGCAAGTCACAAATAAGAAAAATAAAAAAGTTGGTTAAATGTGGAAATAATTCCGCCTTTGCAACAGGGAAAGATAATGCAATTAAAGAGTCAGGTTTTGAAAACATATGGGTTATTCCTAATTAAAGAACTGCTCAGATGAGGGATGTTTGGCCAGCCTTTTAGACACCAAGGCCTCCTAGCTTGTGAATGCTTGATATTCGACTGTGTGTTTCCCTGGAAGACTTCCACAAAGAAGGCCCATGAAATAGGCACAATCGAGTGGCAGAAGGCAGGTATCTTTGTCCCTCCCTCCATTCCAGCTTATGGAAACTCAACTGCTAATGTCCTTTATACCAGGCTGAATCTTGCTATGGCAAATGGGAAGTACTTTTATCCACCCTGAACACAGAAAGCCTAATGATGGAAGAAGGTTGGAATGGACTCCCCAAGAGCTTGGATGGGAAATGGTTGCTGAGTTGCTTTCAGGAAAGTCTAGCAGGAGACAAGAGGCCTGGTATCTGTGTGTGTCTTGAAAAGTTTTAGCCATCTGCACTATTTGACTTGAGCCATCACCTTTGCAGGAATCACTGGGGCATGCGATTATGCATGTACACTTTGCACCATGGGAAATACTACTGAAGTCACAGTAGAAATGTCTACTGCACAGTGTGAGGTGCTTCCTCAGAAGATCTCGGAAGGCCATGCTATTTTAATCCCAGCAAAAGTGAGAAGAATAGATAAAGTGCCTTCGGAGACTGGATTCCGGAAAGGGGTCACAATGCAGTTGGACTTCCTTTGCAGCTAAATATACCTTGGAGCCTCATCCACATTGAAAGCAGCTTTCTGAAAAATCAGGAAAATGGCCAAACCAAGTAGAGAGGGAGTGGGGCATATACACAACTCGAAACTCTTCAGGGACAGCTTCTCTAATGTATGAACTAAACAATATGACTGCCTCCCCCGCAAAGTCACTCTTATGGCAACAACAGTGATGCAGACGGGGGTTGCTACATTATTATGGTTGGTTGGTTGCTACGCCAAATAAAAATAAATATGGCAAATTATCTTGGATTATGACAGCAACCAACCATTTTGTCAACAGACATCACATCCTTTGTGGTATGTGTGTGTGTGTGTGTGAAAGCAACACAACACTAAACTGTTGTTTGACAGCACAGTACTGACAGCATGGCCTGCAATTGCTGCTCGAAGGAAACTTATATGTCAAGGTTTAAGCACCAACTAAATTGCAACTGGTCAGCTTCGCTTTCCTTCCTAAAAAAAAACACCTGACCAACACCACTGTTAACAAATAGCCAACAGTACAATTCTTAACTGTAGACGATCGAGCAAAGTGCCCAGATGCTGCTGGAACGCCCATCATTCCTGGCTAGCATAGCCAATAGTAAGAAATGCTGTGAGTTTCAGCTTGACAACCGGAGTGCTGAACTTTTCCCATCTCTGCCCTTGATAAAGCATGGATAATAAAACCAAAACCGTTGATGCAACAGGAATTTTTAAGTCAACATAAAACTTCAAGTTAGATCAAGCCAACTTGGAAAATACAACTACTGCTACACTGATCTGTTCCCATTCCATAGACACCCAAATGTTCCACATCCAGGTGCATCATATTCCCAGAGCAAAGAGTACAGGGAATAGTCTGCCCTGCACTGGTTCAAATGACACTTACAGCTCATGGCACTAGAGAGCCAGTCTGAAAACAAAACAAAACCAGGTGTTTTAGGGCAACCTAGTCATAAAAGTATTGAGGTTCAATTTGCTTTATTACTGAATTCAAAGGTGCGGGACAGAAAAAAGATTCAAGTTATTTGATTTTGAGAAAGCAAAGCAGCAAAAGGAAGAGTGAGGGGGAATGCAATCATCCGATCATCATAATGGTTACTGGAAAATTTCCTCCTCTTGGATTTCCCCCCTCTTTTCCAAAGAGGCCTTCCAAAGAGAAAAGATTTGGCTACTCTAGAGTCAAACTGGCCGCCCCAGGAGTCAAAGCCAAAACAAAATAGAAACATTTATTTGCAGATAGGCAAAAGAGGAAAGCAAATCTCTGCACTTTTCTTTTTCTGTGATGCACCATATCATTAGAGGTCAAAAGGAAAAGATTTGTTTGGGGCAAAGAGTGAAAAGTGCAGCTCCGAATCAATCTAAATTCAAAACAGCTTTTAAAAAAACCAATATGATGGATTCTAAAAAGAAACCAAACTCAGTATGTCAAAAGGCCAGAATATTTTCTGTATTATTAGCAAAAGGGAAGTTGGGATTAAACCCCAATGGATTTAACGGGGAAGCTTGATACGTGATGGTTGTACAAATGACAAGTGGTCTGGATCTAGAGGTAACTTCTGAAACGGGGCATGACGGCAGAGATATAAAGTTACCTTACAATTTACAGGTTAATGGGAGCTTTCGGAGGGCAGTCCACAAGTGTTAACTGGTGGTACTGATGTAAAACCAGCCTGCAAATAGTTCAGCCAAGAAGCTAGGGACCGGTGGGCTCCACAAATGTGTAAAGTGAACTCAGTCATACATACATACATACATACATACATATATATATATGGAGTGCCTCAAATAAGCTTCTGTGAAGCCAGAGTACAGGTGAGTCTGCTGCATCACGGGTCCCCATGGTTCACAGGAGCATGGATATGTATGAAGATTTTGCTGCATGCCCATTCTCATCTAGGAGCTGATCATCTGCCAGGGGAAATTCCCTGACCAGTAAACAAAGGAAGCAAGGGAACCTCCATTTACAGAGCGCCCAAGAGAGCTTTGGCTCACAGCCACACAAGTCACTGAGCAAGAGCTACAAACTTGTTGCACACCCTGAATGGCAAGCCAGGTAATGACAAGCGGACATCTCAGCACCAGAGAAAGCCACCTGTGAAGGTGAAGCCAACCGATCAGCACAGGCCCTGTCCAAGGATTCCAGGACTTCCGTCTGTTTGTTGACACTGCTCTCCAACACAAAGCCCTCCAAATCCGTGCCATAACCCTAATGCTTCCATAGGCAATGAAGCCCAGCAACAAATGGCCATAGGGCCACATACCACACAAGAGGAAGACATGATGTTAACAAGCCAGAGGTCCTGCCCAGACCCAGTCATTCAGGACAAAACATTCACAGACACCTCTTTTGATATAGAAAGGTGAGCAAACCCACAAGTTTGGCTTCTAAGAAGAACAAGAGATAGATAAAATTTCTTTAGAAAATCCTACTTCACAGCTGAATTAGCCCAGAAAGGCCATTTATCACCTTCACTCACGGCACAAAAGGGTCACTATGGTGGAAAGGCTACTGGTTCTCTAAGGGAGTCTTGTTCAGAGTATGCTCTTGGTCATCTGGCTATCTTGGGGTTTCAAACATTTTGAAAGGGGTTTTGACATTTGCCAACTTCTGCTTCGCTCTCAAGGCATTGGTGGTTTCATCTGTGAAACAGGATATGACATCAGCCAAACAAACAGTTTCCAGTTCAGGATCTAGTCAATTGGAACTAACCCTTCAACACCCTCCCACTCTCAGTGACATTTTGGCAGATAGGCAAATCACAGTTTTGGCACAAGGATTTAAATGTGCTGCTTTCCCTCGTCAAACAGTGCCATTCTTGTCCTTCTTTCTTGCTCTGAACCTCCCTCTCTAAGTACAGTATGCACAAAACCAGCGTCGCCCCATTCGACCCTCGCTCACAGCCAGCGCCCAAATGATGAATGTCTGCATAGGGCAGAGAATGCACAAAATGATGAAGGCTGGTTCCATGATAGGTGGTGAAAGGACTGGAGGGAGGATGAAAATGTATGTTCTTTATTACAGTTTACTGGGAGAGGAGGGTCAGGGAGGTGAAGGGAAGGAAGGACAGTGTCTGCCAGTGTGTGGACTTTCCCTGCAGTGACTTCCCAAAAGTACTGATGCCTCTCTGAACATGATCAGAACCGACGCCGAGGCTGTGGACCAAAGTGCATAGGAAGATTGTGCTCCAGCTGCAGGTTCATCTGTGGGAAGTCATAGTTCACCCGCATGTTAGGCAGTGGGGGCACATAAGGGGCAGGGATCGGGCCCAGGTTAATGTGACCAATGTTGTTGTACAGTGGACGGACGGGGGGCAAAGGGAAGGGAGGGGGCACAAATGGGTAAGGGGGCATTTGGTGGTGAAGGTTCTGTGGAACCGGCCTGGGGATGGCTTCATTCCGTGGGATTTTCTCTGCAGGCTTTTCTGCTGGGGGCCCAATCCGCTTGAAACTGTTCTCTGCAAAAAGAAAAGAAAAATAGCATTTGTGCAGGAAAACAAAACACAGGAGAACAGGCTGGGTTCCTAGTTCGACTCTAGTAACTGGCTATTAAGCCAAAGCTATTAAATCCTTTGCATTGACTCAAAATGTGCAAATATTTTGTCAGCCACAGGGCAATCCAGATCTTATGGAGCAGACTGAGTGTCTTGTGTGGGGAATATAAGGAAGATAGAGTCAGCTCTCAGTATCTGCTGCAGTTTGGTTCCAGGACCCTCTGTGGATACCAAAGTCCCATTATATGCAATGGTGTAGTAAAATGGTGTCCCTTACATAAAATGGCAAAATCAAGGTTTCCTTTCGGGATTAAAAAAAATTAAGCTGTGGATGGTGGTGGGATCTCTGGATGCAGAATTTGTGGATACAGAGGGCTGACTGTATATAAATGAGGACTTTGGATGAAGGTATGGAAGGCAGAGAGAGTTAACATGTCAGAGAAAGAATTTCTGTGGTACTGGGGACTGCTCTGTTGTTCAGGGATTCCTGATCACAGTTCCAACACAGTCGGTATGCTTTGTGCGTGAAGAAGGATCACACAACTAACCTCCATTTTTCCTTTTTTGTTCCTCTTCAGCTTCCTTCTGAATTTCCTGGATTATCTTCTCATCATCCTCCTATAAATGGCAGAAGCAAACAAAAGCATCAGCAGGGCCATGAATCACTAATGCTCAGAATAGGGAGATCTTAATAAATCAAATTCTTTGCGAACATACTTGGAAGTTCTGCAAAGTCCCAGTTCTGCAAGCTCTATGGAAATATGGAAATTTATGCAACCTCACCCGCTTTGCCTAAATGTATTCTGCACTATTCAGTCCTTTATTAATCCTCCGGAGCATTTAAAATCTTACATGGCAATCCCCTCTGGTTTCTGAGATTTCACTCTCTGAAATACATCTTTGCCAATAGGAGGATTAGGAACTTATCTTTAAAATAAAGAGGAGGAGAAGAAGAAGAAGGGAGAAAGCTAAAGTTCTCAGGAATCTGTATTTGGTAAGCGATCCATGCTACTTCCTCTGGAAATACAGCATTACATGCAGCTAATTACTGTAGGGAGGAGAGGGAGAAAGAGATTCAGATGCACAAGGTTTCTGTGATTTGGGTGCAGCTGGCTGGTTGTGAGGGTGAGCATTTTGGGCATAAACCTGGACAGTGTGGGGAGGGAAAAGGGGGGCAAAACAGCAGGTGCACTGTCATGCTGCTGACAACTTGCTGTGTTCTTGTATGGACTCCTCACCCACACTACAGAGCGTGACTAAGCCGCTTACAGACAGAACACTGATCCTACCGCATGCTTGCTGGCCTGACAAAGCAGATGGCAGCAAGCAACTCTCCCCCCACCCCCCAAAAATACTCATGTCCCCCCCAGACAGCCTTTCCAAGAGGCAGCTGGAGCACAGTTAATCTTTTAAATGGCATTCGACCATTAAATATTTAGATTAAAGCTTCAGCTTCTGAATGCTAGGCCCAACAACCAGGCAGGGCGTAAAATGAAAGACGTCGGCTCCAAAGAATGAGGTCATTTATTAGAAAACAGAAAAGGATGCATGTTCGACGGGGGGAAAAGATGAATTCAAATAAAAACTTCAGCAGAAGGATGGATTCCTAGAAGGAGAGGGGTTAAAAAAGTCTGCTCATGCTAAGATTGAGAAAACCGATGCGGGAGGAAAGTGGCAGTGTGTCAATCACATGGAGAATGAAAATCATATACAGCAGTAATGTCTGCCATTTGACTTCTCTGCACTCTTGTTATTCGCACCATGGACAACAGGAGACTAGCTTAGGCCTACAAAAAGCCATATACCTCTATCCTCCAACATCTTGGTGCCATTAACTCACAGATAGATGCTGGCACGCAGCGACAGCAGTGTGCATCGTATGATTAGAGCATGGTATACACACATAATGGCTGGCATCATGTTGTTTGGCCCCCAGTAGAGTAGAACCATACAATCAGCAGTGGAATGGTAAGTCAATACATAAGTAAATCCCAGTAGAAGGTTTTATATACACACACACACACACACACACACACACACACACACACACACTAGATAGATAGATAGATAGATAGATAGATAGATAGAGGTTATATATATATATATAAATAACCTTCTACTGGGATTTACTTATGTATTGACTTACCATTCCACTGCTGATTGTATGGTTCTACTCTACTGGGGGCCAAACAACATGATGCCAGCCATATATATAGCTACCTTTTCCCCAGAATGGTAATTTATCCAAGTAGCACATGAGAACACCTCTCTTCCAAACAAAATAAATCTTTGGCATACAAATTGGTGTGTCTTATGTATTGGTGTGCTATAATTAGAAGATATCTATAGACCTCATGGATGAAGGACAATGTTTGGAACACAGGTTGAGTCTCCCTTATCAAGAATTCCCAAATATTCCAAACTTCTCCACATGGGTGGCTGGAATAGTGACACCTTTACTTTCCGGTGGTTCAGTGTATACAAATTTTATCCATGCACAAAACTATTAAGATATTGTGTATAAAATTACCTTCAGGCTATGTGTATAAGGGGTGTATTAAACATAAATGAATTTCATCTTCAGACTTGGGTTCCATCTCCAAGATATCTCATTGTGTATACGCAAATATTCTAAAATCTGAAAAATTCCAAAATCCGAAACACCTCCGGATGCAAACATTTTTGATAAAGAAGACTCAACCTGTACTTCAGACCCAGAAACCACAGGTCAGATATGATGCTGAAAGAAAGGTTGTGTATATACACAGGTAATGTTTGTGTGCAACACAGAACTGGGCAAGGCCACAGTTTGTGTCATGCTGTGCCTACTTCTGTTTACCTGCCTACACTACAGATCCCAACAAACCTGGTTCTGCTTCCCTTCTATTTTCTTTCTTGCATTCTTCCACATTCCCCCTTTCATAGGACTCTGACAACCTCCATCTTGGAGATATGGGATATGTACAAAGTTATATATTCTCATTAATTTATTCTGAATGCAGGGCCAACCACATACAGTATATGGAAGGAGGCAGGCAGGAGAAGAGACTAATGTAAGCTGCAGAGCTAGGAGAAAAGTATCCAGAGCAGGGAAGGCATGAGGTGGCTTAGAACATCTTGTTTTCATTTGCCCCCTTTTAACATCTTCCTGTAGCTTTCCCCCCACTCCCTCTCCAAAGTGGAAAATGGTCTGGATTTGGAGAACGCTCTGGGACACTCCTATGAAATATGCTGTCTTTGCAGTAAGCACACATACGGATGTGAAAAGCCTGCCAGCTTCCCGGTTTGGAGCTGGTAAAGCCCAGCAGATCTAGACTCTCTGCCAAACCTTCCTGTGCTTTTTTCCTTTAGAGAATGACTTAGGAGCTTGCTGGGAAGGATGGAGGGTGGGAGAAAGTTTGGAGATTCAGTGTGGCTTGGCTGGTGCCCTCAATCCCATTTCTTTTCTGAGTCAGCAATGAAATTCAGTTCCAGCATTGGCAAATAGCAAAGGAGACGGGTCACTTGTCTCCATGCCACCAACCACCACACGACAGAGGAGGGAGGATCAGAGCTCCTTTCTCCTTCAGATGAGGTTGGGATAAGAACCTCAGGAGCAGCCCCACTGGAACATCTTACTAGCCCATCTTAGTCCAGCATTTTAAGCCTACATCTTGGAACTGCAGCAAAAATGTGTAACTTTCCTGCCAGTCTCAAAACACTTTGGGAAAAGAGCCCATCATATATGAGACAAGCAGCTCTTTGGAGTAGTCTAAACATCTGACCAGACTAAGTAGCAGCAGACAGAAGACGACCCATGGAGTCTAGAGCTTAGGAAAAGTTCCTATTTTGGACTACAGCTGTGTTGTCTGTGGAATCTTGAGACCTTTGGTCCAAAAAGGGAGATGTCTCTGAGCTCTTATCATGAATTCAGAGCACCAGAAACCACTTGGGACTCGGCAGGTTGGGCTGGGAGCCAGGTGCATATGGAGAGTAAGTAGAGGCCCCTCTGCTAATTTAACATGAAAGCTACACTTGGGAGACTCTCCAGTTCCAGCTGTTGCGCATGCTTTTCCTCCCCCCTGAAGCCTGTGGTTTTGGAAGACGCATCTTTTTGCTGGTAGGTCGTCCCACCAACAGTGCAAATGTTTAACATGCAATGTGATCCAGCAGCATCTTCCCTAGCAATTGCTTCAAGTTGGAAAAGAGACTAAGTGATTAGATTCAGTATTAATTATTGTCACTACTAGGATCAATGCAACACCCATCTCAACATACATGCACACACTCAAATTCCAGCTAGTCCTTTTAAAGTGATTCATTCTGGAAGTGGCTCAGCTTCCCACCAGATGTTTTCGGACCGAGGCCAGATAGCTTCGACTGCTGCTAACAACGTGTCAGTTTTCAATGCATACTTTCCCACTCAGCAAACCACTAGCTTGAGATTAACATTTTGGCACGCGATTAATGCATAATGCGGATTTGCATAATTTAAAGAAGAACTGGAACTCCTCTGGGATGTCCAAGAGACAAGAATGTGAAGCAAATGCACATATGGCAATATTAATTCATGTCATGTATGCCGGGCAAAGTTAAACACCAATGTTTCCGCTTGTCAAGGATGTACATAAACGGTTACTCAACAATATCATATTACTGAAGCTTTCTTCTTCCAGACCAGAAACCGCCACTAACATGACTCTAGGCTGGTTCACACGAAGCAATGTTCTCCTCCTGTGTAAGAAGTCCCTTCTTGAACAAGCATTCATATGGATATGGGTAAACATAATTAGGATCACACACATGCACACAACGTTCGGTTAAATGGTTAAAACTCCACACCAAAGATAAATCTGATGCTTGCAGAAGACATGTACCATGTAACTTAGCAGACATCCTTGACTTCACTTGGCTGAGAAAACCCTTAGTCCCTGCACTGCACCAGTTCTCTTTTCCAAATGCTCCCTCTCTCTTCTCTTCTAAACTTCACTTCTGATTTCTCATTCATCTTACTCTTTATCCATCCATCCCAGTTACTGTTCAGTCTTTCTCTCTATTTATTTTCCTTCCGCAGCAGCACTCCTTCATTTGCTCATTCAGCCCTTTCCTCTGCTTACTCCACTCTTTCAACAAGGAGGAGCACTTTCCCATTTTCATAAAAGGGAACAGAAAATTCATCTGCCAGTCCCTGTAGAAAAACGTCCGCAGTCTGCCACCAGTTTTCTCTCTCAGGAAGGTTAGGGATGCCTACTACTTGGTTACTAAGTACTGAAGGCTACAGACAGTTTTTAATTAATTAAGATTAATCAATCAACTTTAAAAACAATTACACACGCAAATATCTAGTTGTCACGATCTTGCAGCTACAGTGAAGACCGATGCATAGACTTGCATGCTTTTGCTCAATGTGTATAATACTGTTTTTTAAAAAAAATAAATATTTGGCATAAATTGCTCTGATATTACTAGTTGTAGATACAGCAGAGCATTGTATATGGCACCAAAGCTCTGCTCCAAAGCAAAAGGAAACTTATTTAG
>NC_056529.1:28059990-28102285 GCF_019175285.1 Sceloporus undulatus
CAATACTGACAGGTTCTGAGATTTAAATCTTAAGTCTATCTTCAGAACACTAAGGATGAGAAATGTCCTTGGTTGGTTGGTTGGTCTTTGAGAGTGTCAAGTTGGATTCTGCGTCTGATAGCAATGTATACAACTTTATGTGTTCCTATGGAGACCATATACACACAAAACTGAAAGCATGATGTGTGTTTCCATCCTGGGAAATAGCGGTAATGTCCCACAACATTGGTAGCTGCGGGGAAAAGTAATTGACACAACTGCTGGAATCATCAGCTGCATCTTGGATCTCCTGGCGCATGAATTATGTTTTCCCATGTAATAGGTGCTCCAGAATAGTTAGAAAAGCTCCCAGGAAGCAGCTGGAAGGTTGCAAGATTCATTCATCCTGGGCAAGATTTTAAAAAGTGGAATTTACATTAGACTATAGTTGAAAACAGGGAGGGTGTGGAGGTCTCACAAGTTAAGTAAACTTCACCATGTCCATTCACATGTTTTGATTTTCCAACAGCAGTCTGTAAGCCACCCTGAAAAGGTAACATAACAAGGCCCTGCTGGGAAATCAAAATAAAGGGAGAGGGGTTAGCCCTTATGATACTAAAGCCCACCTTTTTACACAGTGCAGTGTATGTGAAGGCTGCCTCTCATGCCACAACAGGCTTATAAATATTCCTTAGATTAATAGGCAGAGGCAAGCTGACTTAACAACAGGCAAGGTGCTATCAATGTTTAAATAAGTTGTACATTTCCCCATTACTATTTATATTTTTAATTGTATTGATTTATTGCTTTCGTTGTTAGAAAGCAATTAGTAGAACTGCTTGGTTAGAAAAAGAATGCCCGAAATAGCTTAAAATAAAAATAGACAGCACTTATATACCACTGGAGTTAAGATCATTAGGGGTAGTGGCTTTCAACATCCATCACAGACTCAATTCAAGAGTTTCAGTATATGCTGTTGCCTGTTCTTTCCATTCTGGTATCTTTAAAACAGACTAGATGATAGGTCTTTGCTTTCTCTCTCCTTCCTTGAGAACGGGGGTAGGATTTTTAGGTTTTAGGTCCTGTAAAATGAACTGGGTTTGCTCATATTTTTTAGACACTTTGTGCATTATGAATTAAGAGGAAGTTTAGTAATGGGGATATACCACTGGTTTGGATTTCTTTAAAATTAAAGCCTCCTTAGTGAAGACAGCTGGCACTTGCAGACTAGAAAGCACTTCTGTTTCCGAGTTTGAAAGATCCATAGAGCAGGAAGCCTTTTGATGTGTCAAGTCTGTCAGAGACAGGCAGAGCGGCCAGCCATTTTAATTAACACTTTTCCAGTCCCATCTCCTGGCCCCAAAGGTGATAAGAGGTTTTTCTCTAACCCATTTCCATCCCCAAAAGGTGAAAACCCTATCCTTATACATGGTGACAGGAGATTCTAATTTGCTCCCTGTCATTCTTAGATGAACAATTGTTTTGCAGCTTTGGATTTACTTCCCCATTTACTTCCGGCAAAGGAAGGCTACCAAGCACACAGATGCAAAGCCAAAATGGGCTACCTAGCAAAGCAATTGCAAGATGGCTGTATGCCACAGTGGCCAACTGGAGGCCTTTGGGAAACCCACAAGCAAGGAGTGATGGGAACGCCGTTGTCCTGCTTATTTTCCCCAGCGGAAGAGATTCGACAACTGAATACGTTGTCCGCACTTAAAACAGCATTGAAGACCAGTCTCTTCTGACAGATTTATCCAGATGATTTTCAAATCGTGAATTTTAAATGATGAATTTTAAATGTGGATGGTTTTAATATGTGTATATGTTGTTTGTCATTTTAAATTGATGTCTTTTTTAACTGATGTGTATTTAACTGACTTAGTTTATCTGTTTGTTGTTGTTCCCTGCCTCGATCCATGGAGAGGGGCAGGTAAGAAATAATAATAATAATAATAATAATAATAATAATAATAATGCTATAGAGTCTCTGAACCTGGACAGAGCACTTGCCTATAACAAGGCTTCAGGCCAATAAAATGTATTGATTCAGTGCATTTCCCCTCCATTTTCAAGGTGGCTGTCATCCCAAAGCTACTTACAATGCAAAATACACACTTCATTTATTTATATAACTAAGTTTTAAAATACAGTAGAATCACAGAGTTGGAAGAGACCACAAGAGCTATTCTGTCCAACTCCCCTCCCACATAGGAATACACAATCAAAGCACTCCCGACAGATCATAAAGAATACATGATTTGCCCCAGATGTGACCTTTTAATTGGGTTTGTGAGTGACTAAAAGAGGAAAGAGAGCCAGTGTGGCGTAGAGGCTTGAGTGCTGGATTGGACTCTGGAGACCTGGGTTCGAAGCCCCACTTGGCCATGGAAACCCACTGGACGACTTTCTGAGCCACAGAAGAAGGCAAAGGCAAATCTTGAAGGCAAAGGCAAAACCCCACAGATTCATCTTAGGGTCCTCATAAATCAGAAACAACTTGAAGGCACACGACACATTCTTCTTCCTTTCCCCCAGCTTCCTCTCATAGTCTGCCCAAGACAGAGATTTTCATCATACCTATCTGAGACAATGGTGCATTTCTGCAACACTTGGAAAAAGTTACTTTCCAGACTACAACTCCTCAAATTCCTCAGCCAAAATGGTTGTTGGTTTCTGGGGGCTGTAGTCCCAAAAAGTAGCACTTCCAACCTCTCTCCTTAGCAAAATATACTATTGCAAAATATTTTTATAAGGTGGGTTTTTTCTTCTTCTTCACAGTGCTGAAACCTTGTGTCTTCACTGAGCAAGAAACTGGCTAATTATTCAGGATGGAAAGATTGAGGTTGTGGGTTTTTTTTGCATTTACAAAGAGATATAAGAGCTGGTTTCTCCATCTGTAATGCAGTGTGTGTGTGTGTGTGCGTGCACGCGCGGGTGTGGTTGTGTGTGTGTATAACAACAGAAAGGGCTTCCTTTTCCATCCACACGTGGGCACAGCCGTTCCCAATAAGCTCTGAAAATGATTTCATAAGACAGGGATGCTCAGTAGAAGCATTCATTTTAAATCATTCCCAGCTTAGATGAGAATGTTCAAGTAACAATAGGAAATAGGCATTTTAGTTGACTGCCTTCAATGCAGCAGAAAACTGAAAGGAAAGCAGAGGCAGGGATGGAATGGAGACAGCAAGCAAAAAGATGGGGATAAAATCACAAATAAAAGGGCAAGATGATCTGATACACAGGCAGAGGTACCCAACCGAGACAGAGATTGGCAGCTTGTGCATCACTGAACAACCAACATGGAAACGGGACTGTGTGAACTAAAGGGCTGAAAGCAGACTAAAGGGCTGAAGGTAGAACATGGTGGATAAAAGGAACCAAAGGTTGTTTTTGTCCTTTTATCATCCTTTCATCATCTCTAGATGCATCATCTCCAGATGCAAATGACACTGCAGTAAATCCAACTGGGAACATCGCAGCACGGTTTGTGAGCTGAAGATTCTCCAAAGAAACACATGTGCAAACAAGGACTCAAGGAAGAGTCCAACCATTTGCTTTTACCTACTCCCCATCCTCAGGAAGCTTTTCCTCCCATTCAACCCCATTACATCACATGCTAGTGATAGCCAAGAGACTCCCAGTTTCTACATAGCATGTTTTTCTACACTCCAAACACACGTACAAGTGAGAACCACATGATATACACAGTAGTCTCCACTGCTGGCCAATGAGCAGCAAAAGACAGACATTCGGTCAAATTCCTAAAGAGTAAGGCACCTAAAGAATACATTCTAATATGTCTGCAACTATAATGCTGTAGCCTCCCAAGTCAACTTTATAGAAGGCCAGAGATTAAATGAATATAATCAATGAGAGCTTTAGCACAGCAGTTTTTCAACTGGATTCTGTGGAGCTGGGGATCCACTGGGAGCTGATTTGGGTTCTCTTGACTGAGCAGCTCAAGAAATATCACCAGCTTGGACACACTTGAATTCAGCTGCTTTTGGGAGTTAAGCAGGGTCAGGCCTAGTTAATGCTTATATTGAAGACTGCAAAGGAATGCAAGTACTTCCTAGGTAAGGGCTAAGAGAGAATCCTGCCTAAAACCTCAAAGAACTACTGGCCAAGCTGATAATACTGGACTAGACCGATTAATTATTTGTTTCAGTATAAGGCAGTTTCCTAAATGACAGCCACATCTCTATAAAAGAAACTGGATGGCTACTACCCACCTCCCCAGCAACACATAATTCTAGAAGGGTACACATTTTCTATTTCTGTGGAGCAACAGTGGCTGGGATGCAAGAGGTGTGTGTGGAAAAGATTTATTAGCGCTGTTCCTTGCATTCTTCCACAAGGAAGCAGAAGACACAACAGAGCTATTTATAGAGAGTTGACTTACAAACATCAGAAACATGGTGAGTAAGACAGATGCAGGCTGTGCTGTATACAAACTCATGAGCTATAAAGAGGTCTTGAGAGTTTGCAGAACACGGAGAGCTTCTCTGCTACTGGGTCAGTTGTCCAACATGGCGTTCTGTGGCTATGACAAGGTGTTTTTCAACTAAATCAGAAACAGCCCTTCTGTGAGTACAAAAGGAATTCTCTTAGCTAGAAAGTTCCAACAGATCTGGCTAGTTCTCCCTGTGAACAATAGCATGCAGCAAAATTCTCTGACAGGCAAACAAAGGTGGAAAGAGGACTCTAAAATTCAACAACTCAATGGTTTATCCAAATAGTTGGCAAATGCCAATTTTAGCTGGGGAGGTTGACATATATGGGGGCTTTGGCTTCTTCTCTGAGGCTGGTATGGTATTAGAAAAGGAAAGGGAAATATGTTAAATATGGCCTTACAACAATGAATTGTGAGTTTTGCTTCCTAAACTGCAAGGTCTCTCACACTTGCCTCCTTATCTTAAAGAAGATGCCAAATACAGTACTAAAACTTGATGATATGCAAGTTTATTCAAATTTTACCTGATTAATTTAGTTAAGCCGCCTTGAATCCCATTTTGGGAGAAAGGCAGGATATAAATCCAACAAAATAAACTAAAGTCAGATATTGGGGTTAGGTCTTAAAACTGCCAGCTATCCACGCTTTTTATACATCTCCACAACAAGTTAAGACTGTCACTTAAACATGCCTCTAGATAGTCCAGTATCATGACATTTGTAGTATAGAAGCTGCATCAAAGAAGAGATGATCAAATAAGGGTAAAACTGATATGTGTGTATTCAAGGTACTTACCGTAGGGTCTGTCCAAAGGGAACATTTTGCACAATCTTGGCAAGGGGCTCCTGGGGATCGGGGGTGTTGGCAGAAGTGGTCATACCCGTTAATGGCAGCTCGGCAGAGGTAGCACATCTGGGCGCCACAGCGGCACGACATACGATTGCAACCTTCAGATTTGATCAAACCGGTCGCACACTTGTGGCATTTCCTAATACGGGCTGCTGTCATCTTCTCCTCTCTGAAACAGGCAATTGGGAAAAGGGTAAGGGTAAATGTCCACCTGGAGCCAGGGTTGAAAAACATCAAAAAAACTGGAGGAGGGGGCATGCACATGTATATGATCACAGTTTGACTTTCGGAAGTCAAACTTGCAGTTTGGGAGAACTCAGGTAGACCTTGACTTAAGTCACTGGACAGAAGCTAACAAATGGAGTAGACAGTACTAGGTGATATATTAACTGATTTATCAGCCTCAGAGGAAGGCAAAAGCTTATGAAAAAACTTCCCAAGAAAACCCAGTGATAGGTTTGCCTTAGGGTTGCCATAAGCTGGAAATGACTTCTTCTCTCCCCTGGTAGTAGTATCTTCTAGACACATATCTGTCAACTTCCAGAAGATGCTAGACTCCAACTTTCATCATCCCTGACCACTTGCCATGCTGGGTGGGTTTGAAGAAGCAAGTCCTCTCTCCCCTTCCCTTGTCCTAAACCAATGTTGAATTCCACCCATGGGATAACTCACAACAGCCCTGCAATTGCGGGGAGCTGTAGTGGGAGAGGAGGAAAAGAAGAACCAGCATATACATGCCACACTGGTTAGAGTAGTCTATAACAGACTACTCAAAGAAGGAGGAGGCAACAACAAACAGCACCCTCTGAGCTGGGAAAATGAATGACTTTAATAAAGAGTAATACATTAAAGAAGTAATTTTAATGCATTAATTAAAGGCTGCTGCAACTTTGTTAAAGTCAATTTAAACTTTTAATTGATTTTAACCATAATTAATTATTTTTAATTAGTGTTCCTTTATTGATATAAAGTACACCCCACCCCCCAAAAAGCTGAGAAGCATCTTAGAAACAGCTTTCCTTCTTCACTAGGGATGGGAATTGCAGAGCTCTACATAACCAGTCCCAGTCTGTGCTGTCAACATACAAAGTGCTTGGGGCTGCAGTCCAACAACATCTGGAGGGGCTACACAATTCCTACCCCAGCATTTCTCTCTCATGTAGGAGGGAGGGCTTCTCCTAACATCTCTTCTGCTCTGACACACACACACATGCATTATTTAAGAATCCAAAATGCCACGTGCCAATTCTGCAGATTGAGGCTGCAGACTTAAGCTCCATTCAACTCACTGTGGCTTACTTCTGAGTAGACATGGTCATTGACTCAGATCCTTTAGAGCCATCAGGTAACACTGCTTCAACCAGGTGACTGCCCCAAGTATTAAACATCAGTTAATAGTAAAACAAGTTGAGTCTCCCGTATCTGAAATGCTTTGGACCAGAAGTTTTGGATTTTTTATTTCCCCCCCCAGATTTTGGAGTATTTGCTTTTACATAATGAGGTATCTTGGAAATGAGACTCGAGTCTAAACATGAAAATCATTTATGTTTCATATACTCCTTAGACACACAGCCTGAAAGTAATTTTATACGCAATATTTTAAATAATTTTGTGCAGGAAACAAAATTTGTGTGCAATGAACTATTTGGAAAGCAAAGGTGTCACAACCTCAGCCACCTATGTGGAAAATTGTGTATTATTTCAGATTCTGGAAATCTGGATAAGGGAGATCAAACATGACTGCCATATTTGATGATGTCCAAAGGGTGTTCTTATTCTTTGAACAGTGATCTTGGATCACTGATGTGCACTAGACCCAGCAATGGACATTCTCATTGACAGTTTCCAAACACTTCAACCCTGTTCTTTAGCAACCATCTCCATAGCACACTGTCTTCCCAAATATCCCCATCCACTCTCTTTCTCTTGCAAGTCAACAATGTTTCCAAGGAGGCCTTCATTGCTACTTATTTAGGATGAACTTTTGATGAGATAGAAACAAACTAAATGAAAAAGTTCACTGTGGGTCAGCATTCTGTAGGCTGAGGTCTGGTTTCCCAGCGAGTCAAAGAGGCAGCAAGGGAAGATTTTTACCTAGAAACAATTTCCCCTTTGAAGTCAAAGGGCACAAGGATTCTGATCATTGACAGGCAGAAAATATATAGGGGAGGCAATAAAAGAAGCAGGAAACACAGACTCTGCCTGTCACTTGACAGCTTTTAAAAGCCAAGGCTGGTTACTTTGGTTACTAGGGTGTTGCAAAAAAGATTTTCAGCTAATCTAGTTGCTGAACACCCAATGTTTAAAGATTGATAATTGTTTTAAGTCTTCCTCACGCAGGTTAAAGCACCGCACCAACCCTTGAATCACTTCCCACTGCTATAGATGTTGTTTTAGTTATATAACCATGCATCTATATTTGGGTTTCTTTGTCCTTCCCAAAACACTGAATGATATTCCAAGAATATTTTCTGAAGAGTTTGAGTTAACACTGCCACGTTCTCAAGTGCAGACTCCTGACAACAAAGCAAATTTGTCTTCTTACATTTTATCGTGTCTTTCACAGGTTCCTATCCAAGCAGTGAGCAGATTCCGGCCTAATTTACCATCAGCAAGATGGCTGCAACTTATGCACCTCCAGACCACAGAAATGAAACCCATAACAATATTCTTTGTTCTCTGACAGATTCTCTCACACCTCAAATCTTTTTCCTTTTTAGATTTCTAGGTGGGTGCCAGTAACTGTCTTTTCTTACCTTTCTTTTCTAAGACAGTTCAGAGTAGAACAAAAGAATGAAATGACCTCTTACAAAGAATATGGCAATCTATTTTCTGGCTGTTCTCCCACTAGCCAATAAACAGTGCCTTAAGAGATTTTATTAGAGACAAAGAAGACAAAAAAGAAAGAAATATTGCTGGTAAAAGGGCATGGCAGAACCTTTGTCTGGAATCCAATTATGTCAAGAAGAAAGGAAACGGCAACAAAAATATTGCAGTATGATCTAAGTTAAGAGATCTATTGTGGAGAAAGTTAGGAGGATGCTTTGTCAAGAGTAGGGACTATGGGAAGTTAGGAGGATGCCTTGTCATGAGTCAACTTACTGAGCCACCTTGCTCTGTATTCTTTATACCAGTCTTCCCTAGCTTGGTTTACTCCCAGGTGTGTTGGTTAAACCAGGCTCATGGGAGTTGTGAGCCAACCTGTTAGGAGGGCATTGGCTTAAGGAAGGCTAGTACAAAGTTACTGGCAGAGGCTCTGAAGAGTCTCAAGCAGAACTCTCACCCAGCCCTTAACTGAGGAGATAGCCTTACCCAGCACAAGAAATCATACCCAAGGAGATGTCAAGATTGAATGTCTGATTCATTAAGTCTTATTCACTGCTGATTGGCAGACCCAACCTAAAGAAGATTTCTGTGTAGCTAAAGATTTTACATATGATTTTTGTGAATGTGAGATGTAATTAATGTGTTCAACAGTCCCTGGAGATATTAGACTGGCAACAGTTGGCTGGAAGCACTGCAGAGGCTCTGATTTTAATATACGTTACACCCAATGTATTTTAATTTGTCAGTAAGCCACAGCAAACTTCCACAAGGCACCCCCTCTTCATGGCCAATTCCTTCCTGGTCATGGTATCTACATTTAAGGCAGGCAGTAAATCAGGGTGCAACTGATGCTGGCGCTCTCTTCTGCAGACTTGCCCCTCTCATCCTCCCCAACAGGAAACTCTAAACAGAGCAGGAAGCTGGATCTGAACTCCAGCTGGGCTTCCTCTTCCTCAGTCTCAAACAGGACGTTTTATTGTCTACAACAAAGTGGAATTTCAGCTGCACAGCAGCAGATCCCAAGGCAAACAAATTCTGCTAAAATGATACCCAAAGCAACTCTCCTCTCTTCTTGTCTCCCTTCCCTTCCTCAAACACAGTATAAAGATAAAGTCTTGTTATTTCAGAGGACATTTAAGCAAATATTTCTGTCCCCAACCAAACTATTTCATTGTTGTTGTGCAAAAGCTACAGTGACCCTTTTCAAAATATTTTATATGGGTGTTTAGATGCCCTGTGGTTATTGATAGACAGATCTATTTATTTTTAATAAATCAATTAATAAGAAACGCAGAGGTGTACTCATCTTTTTTTCCATGTGACAACAGGGTGGAATGAAAGGTGCAGCATAGCACCCATGATCTCACTAGTGAAACCTCTGCTCTTCAGAAGGAATGCTGAAGAACCACCTTCTCCCACAAGAACCAGCCTATTCTCTTCAGTCTGCAACTGAAGCCCTGCTATGCTGCTCTTCAGGCTGGGTACTGAGTAAGCAGGATGAAGACCTCTGGTGTAAGAACCACATGTGTCAGGTCTTCAGAGGTGCTCTTTAAATCTTTGTGTTTGGGAACAGCTGGCTACTGCTCCCAGACAGCATGAAGCCTGTGCTACCTCTCACTCATGGCCTGCCAGATTCTGGATGCAACTTGAAGGCAGAAGTGATTAAGACTTCCATTTCGTTGCAATCCTGCGCTCAGAGGTGACACCACACTCTCCCATGCTCACTTAGGGCAGACATTTGCAAATCACCAAAAAGAAAGAGGGCGAAGGAGACATCTATTCACAGCAAGTTAGATATGCTAATTCATAGGTACAGGTATAGGTATAGGTCCCCATGCAAAAAAATGGAATAAAAATAAGCAGCACATTGTCTGAGGGAGAGGAAACTAAGACAGTTTCAATCACTGAACACAAAATCAGTTAAATAAAGCAATTATTAGCAGGTGCTATCTGGAGGGGAATTTTACAGTGCAAAATAAGGGAATCCCCACCCACCAGTTTTCTATCGCCCATCCTGTCTGAAAGTTACTTACATCGATGTTCTATATTTTATGTCATCCTTCTCAGCTAATTGTTCACAGGTAAGGTTCATGTGCTCTTTCCACAGGCCTTGGCATTTTCTGCAGGTTTCCTGGAAAAAGAGACAGATACATTAAGCGTCAGGAGCATACACCAGGCACACTTTGAAAACAAATAATTCTGTAAGTTTTCTTAAGATAATGAACGTTCTGAGTATTTTTCCAAGAATGCAGAAATCACATTCTGTGCCAAGTCAGCCTCATGATAATGATCAGTTTCCAAAAAAAGAGTTTTCATTTGACATTAGAAAACCACAACAGCACTCAAAGACAGGTAAAATCTCTGGAGTAAGAAAACAGCATATCATGAAGGCCTGGTCACCACCCACTTCTCCTTTGGCACTATAGGAAAGTGGAGATGGATCTCTGAAGATCATATCAGTATCTGGGCAGGTTGGCATGAGTACAGCTAGTGGCACATTTTACACAAGGGAGGAGTTTCCTGGGAAGAGTGTTCAACCTGAGAATCTCAACTGAACTGATTCTTCAGATGGTGGGCATCACACAGTCAAAACACATATGAATACATCCCACCATCCTTGCCCCAACCAGTTGTCCACTTCGCCTTCAAATAGCTTTGCCTGTAGCCTATTGAGGTGGGCAGAAGCAGCTGAGCAGCATAGAAGAGGTAGACAAGAGTATAGATCTGATTTTGCTACAACCAGGTTCATGATCTTTCTCATCCTTGTCTTCAGGTCTACAAAATCCCTGCTTCTTGGACCATGGCTAGCACACCAGCAGTGCTGGTTGGCCACCAATTTAAGAGTCAAGCATCCACCTACATGCACACATGCACATGTACACATGTTTGATGGTTTTTGAAACACATACACACACATGACTTCACCTTGTTCCAGGGGCTTACAAAACTATCAAAGCAACAGAAGTGGGGGAAAAGATGGTTGTCTTAAATTAGCAAAGCCACACAGAAATAAGATGCTAATTTCCTGGCCAATGTGTTAGCTCCAACCACAAGGCTTTCATATACAGCTGTAGGAGACAGGAAATAGCAAGTAGACACAATATGCAACCCCTCCACCCTGTTAAAGGGTTTATTAGTGATAATCCTTCCTACCAACTTTGTGAGAACACTTCCTTGAGAGCTTGAATGTAATACACACACTACATCCTGGCCATTTGTACTTGCTACTTCATTGCTCAATGCCCCAGAAATCTGTGTAGCTGAACATCCATATCTGTCTTTCTGAATCAAAGAACCAGTACTATCACCTCTTAGGAGAAATTTAGCATGTTTCCCAATGTGTTTCCAGAATGTGTACCATTTACTAGACTAACCTGAAGCATACAAGAAGAAAAAATCCAAAACCTGTATCCTTCACACATTTGCATGATGATACCCCTGGGATGTTCTCTTGCACAAAACAAAACAACAGTCAGAATACATTTTCTGTTCATTTCAATGGGACTAGTGTAAAAATATTTCCCAGGAGATCAGGAATCCTTGATAATTAGCAAAAAAATTGCAATTTACATTTCCAATTTACTTACTGGAATGTCATGAGCAAAATATCTATGATAGTCAGTTCAATCAAAATTTCCAAACACTAAAAGACATATATGATGTTAAGAAGCACAACATTCGCTCAATACTTGAAGAGCAAGTTTCTTTCCCTCAATGAATGAAACCAATCCCAATTACTTTCAAAACAATTCAAGTGGACTAAGATTTGGGACTGTCACCAGATAAAATCGCTTTGGGACCCGCAATCTTTAAGGGGGAAAGGAGAAGCCAACTTAAAGCAAACTTCCAGACTGCCTTTTATGTGTGCAAAATTATTGAAAATCTTAAGAAATGCATGCAAAGCCACAGCCTCTTTTCTCTCTACCTTTCTTCTTTTGGATCACACCCATCAGAACAAACCCCTTTTTTCTGTATGAGGCATGGCTAATGTCGACATAGTAAATGCTGCCTAAGCAATCCCTTTCACAATGCATTTTGATCCATTTACTGTACAAGAGAGAACACCCACTATTTTTCTAAGCATGCGGGTTTTCCTCTAAATTCCTTAGAGATATAAAGCGAGGAGTTTCGGCTTTTTCTTTCTACTGGAAGGAGTCGTTCAGTCGTTCATTTGTCAGTGAAGGCTGTCTCCTACTGGCTGAGGCCATGAACAGCTACCACCCGCGCATCAAACAGTGCTGTGGCTACATGGCCGCTACAGCATCAAGGTGCTAAGAGGATGAAACATGCCGGTGGACAGCTGTAGAGCCAAGAAAGATGGGAGCCAACCCTCTTTAGCATAGCTAAGTGCTTTGGGAAACTGTAAGTGTTGACATGAATCAGGAGGCTGTCTGGGCTGGCTTCCACCGCCCTACAATCCAAGAGGATTATGTAAACCGAACCTCACAGAGCGCCAAGGATATAGGGAGATTATCGTGAATCTCCCAGTATTTGGAAGTGACACAAGAGCTTTTATTGGACTGCTTGGTCACATAAAACTTCACAAGATCTGGAAAATATGTAAGGAAATGTACATCTGAATCTACCCATTGTCTGGACTCCCGTTTATTGCACTTTAGAACAAAGGATCTTGGAGCAGCCATGTTAAATTAGTCACACAGTCAGATTTCATTCTGAACCTCACAGAGCAAAGCTAAGCTTGTTGGTAAGATTTATGTCCACTGCGCTTGTCAAGCCTAGCTCTAATTAAACAAAATAAAAATTAAAACAGAGCATAATCTTAGGCTTGTGGCGGCACTAAAACCTCAGGAAAAAAGTATAACGGCACGAGCACATAAGTCTCCAAATGTGCTATGGCATACGCTCCTTGTAAAATGAAAAACTGCCATTAATCTCAATCTATGTTTTAAAAGACAGGCTTCTGAAACATAATGGCGAGCCAGCATGGTGTAGGGGCTGAGAGTTGGACTACGACTGGAGACCAGGGTTCGAATTCAAGCTTGGTCATGTAAACCCACTGAGTGACCTTGGGCAAGCCACACGTTCTCAGCCTCAGAAGATGGCAATGGTAAACCATGCCAAGAAAACCCCATGATAGGTTCGCCTTAGGGTCCCCATACGTCAGAAACAACTTAAAGCCACACAGCAACAACCAAGAAATGTAAAGGGAACTTTTTAATTCAGAAAAAACTGTGAATATGCATATACAGAAAGTCTCCACTTTTCGACACCCAGCTTTTCAAGACTTGAAAATTACAGTCAGCCCTCCAGATTTACAGATTTGACTTTGGCAGATTTGGTTAATATGTTCTCTCTGGGAATTGCTAGGTCCTCCATCGCAACTCTGTGGTCAACCTCCACCAAAAGTCACACTGGAGGACCTAGAGATTCATAGAGAGAACACTTCTCTAGGCATTTGTAGATCTTCCAGCACAATTCTATGGTCAATTTCTGGCAGATTTAGCTTTTGGACTCAAAGCAGCACATAGTGTGTTATTTACATCCTTTGGCAGCCAAAATACATTTGCAAGCTTAAAAAAAGAAATCTGGGTTCCACTTTTCAACCAGTTCCACTTTCTGACAGTGTTCTGGTGTCTAACCCATCAGAAAAGTGGGGGCTTCCTGTAGTAGGAGAAGCAGCACAAAAATGTGCATATTAGAAGTGTGTGCAAAAAATGTATAGAAGTTAGCATGCAGATTTTAAAAGCTCTCAACTCTTCCACAGGTTTGCATGGGAACATATGGTTCATAACTTTATGGACAACATTGTGGAAGCCTTCAATAAAGAGTTGTGATTTCAGTCATTTGATACTGGTAGCACATGCCATAACTGCTAACACAAAGGCTTGTCTATCAGATTAGGAAATCTGAACAGTGCAAGGGCTCAGAGTCTTCCCAAGCCAAAGTAAATAACGGGAATCAAATACTAAGGGACTAATTCCAAACCGCTGAAGTCTTGGACTCCTAACAACATGAGTAATTATGCAAGGTTAATTATGACTGAACATGATGCTACAAAAGTGGTACCCAAAAAAGTTAGAGAAGTGAGACAAAATGAAGTACATAGACTTACAAACGAGGATAAATGTACACTTTTCATCACTTTACTCAAGGCTCATCATTCCAAGACTTACAAGCTGGAAACGGATGGAGTCTGGATAAATGAATAAAGTGACTAAAGATATCTCTCCCACCAGTTGTTGTAGAGGGACTGAATAAAGAATAGTTTTTTGTGGGGTTTTCAGGCTGTGTGGCCATGTTCTAGAAGAGTTTATTCCTGACATTTTGAATAAACTCTTCTAGAACATGGCCACACAGCCCAGAAAACCCACAAAAAACTATGGATGCCGGCCATGAAAGCCTCCACATTGAATAAAGAATAATTTCCAATTTAAGTCTGTCATAAATCACAAACTACCCAGATAACTCATCTGCAACTTGGTGAAAATAATACAACTCCAAGCCCCATCCCCGTGAATTTAACTTGCATAGCACATCCTCCTACCCAGCGATTGGATAAAGGGTTGTTGTTTATTTTGGACTACAGGATCCAACAGCCATTCTGGTCTGGCAAAATTTGAGAGTCATAGTCCAAAAAGTAACTTTTTCCAAGCTGTCTTCCTATCCTGCCCATGCTCCTCTGACAACCTGTTTTCCCTTCTCCACACCTTTGTTGCCAGTCCCACGTGCCGTTTTTGCGTTTCGCCATGTAAGGCGATCCTTCGGAACAATGAAAGGTGTACATTATGAAAGCCGAATGGCCAGCTGACACAGACCTGTGAACTCTATTTGCTTTTTACCTCTGATAAGACTAACAGATATACATGTGCAAACACTAGAGTAAATTTCCATGTTTATTTGCAAGTCATTTTTATGGTGCTGCTGCGGGAAGGCCGGTTGTGCAATGTGACTTTTGCCTTGTGCACCACATGCACTTTTTTGTTTTACAGCTGGCTGTTGTTACACAACGGAAAAAAAAGTTTCATTTTGTTGAGAAACCATATCTCAGAACTTTTTCCCAAACCAGACAAGTATGTGGAGAAAAGGAGCAGAAAAAGCACCTGTTCCCAAGGCCAGGTTTAGTGGAAAGCAATCTAAGAAGCTGTTTGGGTGCTGGGTTTGGGGTACACAACTCACTAGGGATATAGACAACTGTTCAGACAACATCTGCAACAACAAAGAACAGCTCAGTTCATCTTCATTTATCAAGCTGGCAGCACTGACCTGTGCAAACAGACATAGCAGTATTAATATTTCTCACACAAAAATTCACAATTATCAGTGTCCGGTCTACAAACAGATCAGATCCATGAAAATTTACTCTTTTACAGGAAAGTCTTAGGTTATCAGCTCATTGTGTTGCTACAGTTAAGCTGCTCCTTCAATAATAATAACAACAACAACACATTTATTTGTAAATTAGAGGTCCCTTTCTCTGATCACTGGTGATGGATTTGTCCAAAGCTCCTTGCAGCTGTTGTGTCTTTGCTGAGTGTCTATCTTTGTGCAGCAGGAACCAAGCCTGAAGCCTCAAGAGTAGGTTTCCATGATGGGGGTCTGCAATTTGGTAGTACTGTAAATTATTTCCTTTGCAGTTACCAAAATGGATAAAAGCATTTAGTGTGAGAGACGACCCATTAAGTATTACCTGGAGATGGTGCTCAAAGCCACTTTAGTGGCCTTGGTGGCAGAGGCAGAGAGACGTAAAAATGCCCCCAACTGGGAGAAGGTGATAGCACTCTGACTGGTGACATAAAAGGATGAAGTATGAAGAAGAAAGCCCCAGGCTGAAACTTCTCACTACCATGAACTCAATGGGTGGCCTTTTAATTAAGCCATTTTCTCTGTCAGCCTCAGCTATACATCTCTGTACATGAAGGAAGACAATGCAGGCTGGGCTCACAGGGGTGTTTTATTTTCTTTATGTTTAGGTGATGTATATCATGCCCTTGGACACATTCCCAGGGCAGCTTACAACAATTTAAAAATTACATGGCAGCAATAACATGGGCACACCAGTGTATGGAAGAGTGGTGCAAAAGATTTGTGGGTTGCTGAAGAAAAATCTACTTCTAGCACTTTGTGAAGAGTTTCAAAGTGCTCTGTAAAGTGCTAAGGGTATTATTTATTAACTTGAATTCTTGACAGACTAAATTTTCTCCACGCACAGAAGTGCCTTTTTCCTGTGGGTGGTGAAGTGAGACTGGTATTCCTCCCTATTTTTGATTTCTCCAGCAAAGGAGATGACAGTGTACACTATTACTGCTTTGTATGTATATGTATGTGGTATGCATGCACACCTTTACGAAATCTCTTTCCAGGTAGAAAAGGCAGGATTGGAGCATGAGTGCATGCATCAACTGTTTGCAGGAGGGGTGACAGGTGGAAAGGTTAGGCAGATTCTTGTTTTCAAGATGTTTAGAGTAAAACTACTACTTCACCCCTTGCACCAAATAAGTCTACATAGATGTCCTGGCTTTTTGCTTTGACACTAATCCTCTTTATTAATCTTTTCCATAGTAATTGAGTTACCAACAGTTCACCTTCATGCCATGGCTGAAGTCTGCGATCTAGCGGACTGCTCCCAGTTTATGATTCTGTCACAAACACAGTGATGGCCACAGAACTATCAATAATTAACCAGTCCACATCTTCTGTTCACTGTCAGCAGTTTGTGGGGCTTGACGTGAAGCCTGGTTAGGTGCCTACTGGCCTTATCTCTCTGCTTTGCCTTTCCATCCAGCATTACCACCAGTATGTTTGCATACCTTATTACTCATGCAGTTAGGTGCATACTTTTGCCATGGATAAAGGAAGATGTAAATAGTGAGTGCTGTGATCCAGGACTCACTCCTCACTGGCTCCAAACCTGGTATTCATTTTTCTGATTCTGTCATTTCATCATAAGATAAGCGCTGGCTTAATGCTCTTAGTTTCCTAACTGTGATCAAGAGGTTGGAAGTAAGCTGCAGGACTTCATGTGCCTTCTTCCTCTCTCAGTTCATGCTCCTCCTGGTATTATGATTTCCCTCAGCTTCTCCTATAGGCCTTTACTGTGATAAAAGTGTCACTTTGGTGCCAGCCTCAACCATTGGTAATAAGCAACTGGGGCTTGCAGTTAACTTGATTTTGAAACTTGTTAGATTTCAAAAGAGGAAAAGCAAAGGCTTGTTCATTTAAACCCAGCCTAAAAGCTGCTCATCCAACATGCAATTTACCATGAATCATCATGACAGCCTGAATCGATTCTGAGACCGAAGAGAATAGTGAGAGCGATAGAGTAACTCTAAAGATAAAGATTTTGAAAGGTCACACAATTCAGTAAAATCTAACTTAAGGTAGAAAACCAACAGATGACAGTCACTGAGCTACACATGATTTAGGCCCATGGTTCCTAAACCACAACATCACCCTTTTCCAGAAATCAGGGAAACCACCAAATCATTTCTGTTACATTTGCATTCACAGCTGACAAGCACTGGTGTCACAGGGAGCCGGGAAGACTTGTGGCACATCTCAAAGACAACAGGAAAAGACAAGGCTTTCTTGATTGAATCATTCCACATGTAGTGGGGTCTCCCTCTTTTCCTACTGCCTTTTACTTTACAAAACATTATCACTTTTTCCAGTGAGTCACATTGTCTCATGAAATGTCCAAAATATGGCAGCTTCAGTTTAGCCACCTTGGCTTCTAGTGGGAGCTCAGACCTGACTTGTTCTAGGGCCTATTCAGCTGTCTTTCTAGCAAGCTTACCTTGGCAAGTATCTACAGTCAGAAGGGACTCAGGGTGGTGGTCTCCATACTGTGGCTAAAGTTCTTGCTACAGCAGCGTACAGGCTGATGTAAGGACAATAATTTAAGAATAAAAATCAGCTCAGCAACTGGATGGCCATCTGTCGGGGATGCTTTGATCTGGATTTCCTGCATGGCAGGGGGTTGGACTGGATGGCCCTTGCGGTCTCTTCCAACTCTATGATTCTATGATTCTATGGTTGGGATATGTATCTTGCAAAGGCAAGACAGTCAGTCAGCTGTACTTTGGTCCACTTTGAGTAACAAGAATGGCACACAGGGAATTATGACAGAGCAAGCAACACCTTTCAGAAGATGTTGCAATTCAGCCTTACAGCTCTGATTGCAGGTCGCTGGTCTCCACCACTTCCGGGTGTGCAGGCCTCCCTCCCTCCACAAACACAGCACTCTCTGCCCCATATATGACCTGCACTTTCACTGTAAAGGGGAAACCAGCTGTAGGCTAGCCATATAAGGCAAGAAAAAAGGCCACCAACAGCATGACCTAAGAACCACAGGACTTCCGCAAAGCCTGTGGCCTTTGCCTCTAAGGAATTATCCTGATTTCCATTTTGGGACACACGGCAGGCCACAGGGTTGGGGTGGGTGAAGCATGATAAAATGAAAGAGACAAGCTTGCACACTCTTGTTTCAGTTACAGCTCAGCCATCCTCCAAGGAGTTCAGGACGGTATAGATCAGTCGTTCCCAAACTTTGGTCCTCCAGATGTTTTGGACTTCTACTCCCAGAAGCTCCAGCCATCTTGGCCAACTGTCAGAAATTCTGCGGGTGGAAGCCCAAAACATCTGAGGACCAAAGTTTGGGAATCACTGGTACAGATCAAAGACGTGAGCCTGAGGGGCAAATTCAGTTTCAGAGAAGTTCTTCAGGTGCCTCATTACAGTGTTGGACATGGTCAACAGGGCTGAGATGACAAACAGAAGCACACTTACTTTAAAGCTCTTTAGCTTAAAGCTCCATGGTGCAATTCCATGAACCTTCTAGATTGGGAAAACACCAAGTGATGATGACAAGAGAAAAGTGGTGGGTTAATCTGGGGATTTTGGATCAAATGTTGGTAAGAACAGAGCTTGCAATCAAGAAACAAGAAGACGACTAGGAATGGGAAGGGCAACCATGAAAGAACTAGGTAAGATCCAAAAGTGTAGATATACAAACTGAGTACTAAAGTTAGAATCGTTCAAGACATTGTATTCCCCATCACCATGTATGGAAGTGGCAGCTGGACAATGAAGAACGCTGACAGAAAGAAAATAAACTTATTTGAGATATGGTGCTGGAGAAGACTGCTGAGGAAACCACAGACAGCTGAAAAACAAACAAATGGGTCCTCGTGCAGATCAAACCTGAATACTCCCTGGAATCCAAGATGACAAAACTGAGGTTGTCATTCTTTGGCAACATCATGAGAAGGCATGACTCACTAGAAAAGACAATAATGCTTGAAAAGGTAGAAAGAGATGAAGACTGCATGCTAGATGGGTAGATTCAATCAGAGAAGTCATGGGTCTGAATTTACAGGACCTTAACAGAACAGTGGAGGATAGGATGGCTTGGAGATGTCTCATCTACAGGGTTGTCATAAGTTGGGACCCACTCAAGGGCAGTTGACCCACACAAACAATCAGGGGAAACCTGTTATCAATACCACTGAATCATTGAGCATTTGTGTTAAGCTGAGAGCATAGTTGGCTATATGGCTGTGAGTTTCATGGCTGTGCAACAATTTGGACCTGGTACTCCTGCTACCCCGTAAGTTAAATATACTACCTACTACAGAGCCAGTGTTATGCAGTGGTTTGAGCGTCAGACTCTGGAGACCAGGGTTCGAATCCCAGCTCAGCCATGTAAATCCATTCGGTGACTAGACAAGTCACATTCTCTCAGGCTCAGAGGATGTTAATGGAAACCCCCCTCTGAAGAAACTCACCAGGAAAACCCCGTTATAGGGTTGCCTTAAGGTCATGATAAGTTGGAAACAACTTGAAGACATGCAACAACAACAACAGGACACTGGTTTTTGCAAAGCATTTTCAAAATCTACACCTTAATTTTATCTAAGAGAGCCCCTGTCAAGGCAGATATACCTCAAATACAGGTATGGGGTGAGAACATGATACAGAAAGCTATTTCAGGCTTACACTTAACTTTTTGCTGTCCTAACAAATGCCTAACATACCCTAACTCCCACATTACAATCTGTTTGTTGCTTGGGGGAGGTTAGTGTCAAAAATAATTTTGCAAGGCAGAACAGCACAGCGCAATGGACTGTTGCCTGAGAAAATTCAGTGCTGAAACTCACAGAATTAGTTGCACAATCCTGTTTGTGCCTGGAAATGAGGTATGATTGCTCTCCACATACACAACATGCGTTCCACGCATATGGAGAGGCCAGGCAAGCAGCCAGGAAGTGAGGAGGCATTCAGCCGTGGTGCAATTCTACAGCCTCCATTCTGAAGTGGCCCAGCCCTTTCAGCATGTCCCTTTTTGGTGGGGACCTTTTGAGGAGCATTGCAAAAACAAAACTTGCAAAACAAGGAAAACATGATGAGTAGGATGGCCCATAAATATAGAACAATTACCCATTGTGCATTGTTTGGGGACCAGTTATTTGAAGAATGACCTTGACAATCCCGCTTCATTGAGTCTACTCTGACCAATTGGCTCTCCTGAAATATATAACCAGGTGTTAACAGATGCCACCCTCCAAAAAAGGCGAAAAAAGAGGACAGGCTGCATCTGTTCTTTGGAATGAAAGAAAAACAACATCTGTGAAACTAGATTTACAACAACAATATTGCAGAAGAAGTGGCAGTTCCCTGCACAATTCTACAAAGAGAAGACCTACCTTTCCCACTACAGTTTCAAATATATACTCACAGACATGTAAGATAAAATGAAAAGCAATGCCTGAAGAACATTAGGAAAGATCATAATGACTTGGATTTGTTTCCATGTCTTCACTGCCACCCAGAAAAATCACAGTGTTCCGTAAGTGCATGTTATATATGGCAGGATCTCCAAATGGGATCAACAGTCAGATAAAACAGAGCTGTTATTCAATCCTCCACATTCGCTTATGACTTTTGCGGATTTGATTATTCACAGATTTGATTAATACGTTCTTTCTAGGAATCTCTAGGTCCTCCAGAGTGATTCTGCTGGAAGTTGACCATAGAGTCACTCTGGAAGACCTAGAGATTCATAGCAAAAACACTTCTCTAGGCATCTGTAGGTTCTCCAACACAATTCTATGGTCAACCTCTGGAGGATGTGGACCATAGACCTATGCTGAGGACCTAGAGATTCCTACAGAGGTTTTATCTCAAGTTAATGATAATGTTTTTTATTTGTGGTTTTTCCACTTTCACGGGGTTCCTGTGCTCCTAGCCCCGCGAATGTGGAGGGCTCACTGTATACTGTCAGTTTGAACCATTTTGAAAAAGTTGGCTGTCTAATGCAAAGCCAAGACAAAGGATTCTCTATCCATACAGATATTACATTCAAGCTTATAGAGACCCCTTGTGGCTGTCTGTTGCAAAACCTTTACAGATGTGGAACATCTCCAGTACATGCGTCTTCTCTGCATCTGTAGTAAGACTGTGGGCTGATCGGGGAATACTGCTAGAAGAAATATGGTTGAAGGTCTTGAAATTTTATTGTGCTCAAAATGCTTAAGATGCTGAATGTGCTTCATTTTGTCTAAAGCTCAGTCAATTAAATGCAGCAAGTTTATTACACACTATAGCTTTTATCCTGGAAGCAAGGAATGAAGCACCATTCTTAGAGCCACAGTTCCTAATCCTGGGCCTCCAGATGTTGTTGGAACACAACTTCCCAAATTCCTGATCACTGGGCTGGCACTTCCGAGGGTTTATATCCAAAAAACCTTGGAGATTCAAGATTGCAAACCACTGCTCTAGGTTACTTTTTAACGTTCTGAATCAAGGATAGGAATACCTGGGCCTTTTGATGCTATTGCACTGCAATTCCCATTTCTAAGTCTGAATGGAACTGTAGTCCCCAAAACCCATCATTAACATGGCAATGTTTGGTTCTGTTGGCTGGGGATGACAAGAACAGCAATCCAACACATCTGGAGGGGGCAAAATCAGAGAAGGTTGCCTTACAGCTTATTTATTCTTGCTGCTATTTGCCAAAATACTTCCTAAATATACCATAACCAACTGAGGCCACCTCCATTACAATGTCAGTCCTATCTTTAATTTAAAGGCTTCTCTTTCTGTGTTTCTTCCTGGGGAAAGGAGTACTGCAGATTACTTCTAGTCATCAGAAAGATTCATAACCTATCATGCCTCCCTTTCTGACACTTCCTCATTCAACAAGGAAGTCCATCAACTGCAAACAGTGCCTCCAGTAGATTATGAGGTTACCGGTGGTATGCAATCACAAACATTCAGGGCACAGACAACAGCTTTACAAACAAGTGTAAAATCACTGGAAAAGCAAATGTTTTGATGACCATTTGTAACCTAAAAATATGATTGTAGAAAAACATCCACCAGGCAGATGCTGATGCACAGGCAGATGACTAGAAAGTTAGAAAACGCAAGGAGGGAGTTCCATATTGCAGAGGTTCTCCAATCAAGTGAGTACAGTTGGCCCTCCACATTTGCAGATTTGACTTTTGTGGGTTGGTTTAATATGTTCTCTCTAGGATTCTCTAGGTTCTCCAGTGCAACTCTGCCAGAAGTTAACCAAAGAGTTGTGCTGGAGGTTCCAGGAATTCCTAGAAAGAAGACTTTCCTAGGCATTTGTAGGTCCTCCAACAGGATTCTATTATCAGCTTCTGGCAGAGGTTGACCATGGAGGTGCACTGGAGGACCTGGAGATTCCTAGAGAGCTGTTCTCTGAGTTCCCATCTTCATGGGTGTCTTGTGTTCCTAACCCGAGCAAATGTGGAGGGACCACTGTATACTGATCACAGCCTGCTTCTCTTCTATTACATGACAAATTTGTTCTAAGATAAAATTATGGGGAGGGAGACACCGCATTGAGCTCCATGGAAAGTATAGTGTGCAGAAAGGTGGAAGAGGACTGAGTGTAGGAACCCTGTTATATATTCTTAAGGGAGAAAAAAACTGTTCCACCATAACACCCACATCTAGATACCATGGAATTTAAAGCACACATGTATGTACAAATCCTTGCTAATTAGCTTACTTGCTGTTCACCGCTATGATCTTTGGAATAGCGGTATATAAATAAAACATATTATTATTATTATTATTAACAGTAGGAAGCCATTATTTTGCTACAACTCTACTCATAGAGAATATAGTTCCCTTTTTAAAAAACAAAGCTGGACACAGATAAACTGGAATGAACCAAAGGGAGGAAATGCAGTAGTTAATGGCTACACAGAACACTCTGAGGGGCAGGACATCAGCTTGTTTGGTATTTCAACTCTAGTTCATACCGAGCATCCTTGCTCTTCCATTAGCCGCTCTTTTCCCAAGTGACCTCTTGGCTTTTTCTTTTTTTAAGGCGCATCCACGGTTAAACTCTCATCGGCTTTTGAGTGCTGCTGACCTCATTCTGAAAAATTGCAGCCATGCTTTAGCTTGGCCGGGGTGTGCATTCCATTAATGCTCCCTCTCTTGGAAACATCTGCTCCCCTTGCACTGGGGGGCAGTGGGAGAGCCATTTACCTCAACACCACCCTTTGATCCCTGCTTTGTTACAGAGATGGGAGCCATCTCAGCCATGTACATCTGCTGGAAAGGCCATGTGACGGTGGGGCCCAGGCTCTGGAGTGGGTAAAAGTAGTATATGAAATGCTTCTAAGGAGTCTGGATTCCTACTTTGCTTTTTGCAATCTAGAGTGATTTCTCATGCCCACTTCCAGCAAATGAAATCTAACCCACATGTCACCCTACATTAGAGATACAGCCAGCCCTCTGTATCCATTGATTCTTTATCCACCGATTCAGGCATCCATAGACTGAAAATATTTAAAACATATATAAATTCCAAAAAACAGTGCTGGACCTCTATATATGTAGCCCAGATTACAACACAGTATCCCAACATTTCTAATGAAACAGTCACATTGCTTTCAGAGGTCCTCCTTAGAGCTGTGGCAGGTTTTATTTCCACATCAATGATTTTCTTTCTCTAAGAACCGCACAAGATCAAATTGCTTCAAATAACACAAAACCCAAAATGTACTGTGAAGACCAGAATGTCCATAAAACCAAAACTATGCATTCTTCCCCAAAACCAGATTTGGAGAGGAATTGCTCCTGATTTTTTAACAAATATGTTCTAGTACAGTGGTCCCTTGATATTCATTGCACTTTGATTCCAGGATCTCCCCTCTCTATGGATACCAAAATCTGCAGATGCTCAATTCCCATTATATACAGTCACAAAGTAAAATACCATCCCTTATATAAAAATGGCAAAAATCAAGGTGTGCTTTGGGAATTTTATTTTATTCATTTTGGATTATTTTCCAGCTGCGGATGGTGCAGAATCCATGGATACAGAGGGTCAACTGTACCTGTTAAATGCCAAAGCTAAAAAGAGTTTAAATCATTTATAATTCTTGTATTGTAACATGCACCAACCTGTACCTTACTCATGAACAATTTAATTAAAATCATATAGTCTTCAAAGTACTTAAGGAATATTCCTCTCAACAGGTCACTTCATTAGGCTGCCCTGAGTTCAACATTTCCGATCTCAGCTGCCCTCTGCTGGTGCGGATCTAAAAAAGAATCACCCCAGTTCAAATCCTGCATGAAACCCTTCCTGTAAACCTTTTGACACCCTTCTCATAAACAGGTTTGGCTTTCAGGTTTTTCACTTCCACTCAGAATCAAAGGGAATTGAAAATACTATCAAGGACTTTGCTAGAGGACTAGCACCTCTTTTACGAGACATTAATTTCCACCCGAAGGAACCAGGAGATGGAGTGCTGATAGAAATGCCTCATAAACGTGGTAGAATTCATATGAATCTGATGAATCAGCTGTTCAATAGATTTAGTCCATGTTCACACAAGCAAAAGAGAAAGCTAATGCTTTTAAAAATCTACTTAAGATACTCCCAGGCCATCTTTTAGTAGCAGGGAAAGCCTATAACCCTCCAGATGCTGTTGGACTCTGATAAGCATCAGTCTCAAATAATATGGCAATTGTCAAGAATGATGAGAACTACAGTGTGACAGCATTTGAAAAGCCACAGGTTTCTCTTCCATCCGCTCTTTGGGGGCAAAGCCTTCCCAGGGCAGCTTACATAATAAGTGCATGATCCCAATAAAATATAATTAAACTAAAGCAGCAATTAGAATTTCTCAAAAGCCAGCAACACACTCATGCAAAATTTATCTAAATAGTTAAAGTGGGCAATTCAAAATGATCAGCAATGCAAGCGATTAAAAATTCAGCCTAACTAAAAGCAATTGTGAATAAGCTTCCCCCCCCCCCAGCCCTTTTAACAGGTCCAGAACAGTTATGCAGGCTTTCAGGTATATGACAGTGTTCATACCTGGGGATGGGGTACATGCATATATGCTCTGCTGGTGCAAGTTGTGCTTGCAGAGTTCATCTGTTCTTGACACGTGTCTGAGAAAATTACTCAGGTAATATGGCTAGTGAAAATCCATATAGGTACAACAACGGGGCCAGAGCTTAAGACCCTAATAATAGGGACATGGTTATAATGCTGCTGCTCTCATACAAAGAGTATCTCCTTCAGTCACACTGTCGGCACACTGAAGGCTGTTCATGGTTGCTGTATTCAGTTACTTTACAACAGTCTGTACTCCTGTAATTTAAAAATCAAGGATGAGAAAATTCTCTTAATAAAGATATAAAGGCAAATGCCAATAGTCCTTATAATGCACCCACAACTGTAACTTCATCTCAGCATTTTTCTTTTCTGTGAAAGTGAAGGCTGTGTAATGCACAGTGCCCAAGATGTTCATGTGTACAGATTTAAGGGAATGTGCAGCACATGCTATGCTATTTGTAACAGAGGAGCTGCTCACTCCTCTGTTACAAGCAGCAATTTTAAAATGTCAGCATCACAGACAGCCTGATACAACTCCATTAATAATGCAAGTGCAGTCTTTGGTTCAATGCATAACAAGGTAGAGGCTTCAAGGTTAAAAAGCTGTCATGGATGGGCTGCTGGAGTGGAAGATTAGTATCAGAGTAGAGATGCCCTACCCCAAAATATGAGATTTCGGTGGTTTCATGCTGGAAAGACTAAGCTAAAGAGAGGTACACTCCTTGGAAAGCTGGACTCCCTGCATGCGCTAAAGAACACTGTGGCTAAGGGAGATCAGTTAGTCACTGAAGTTACAGCTTATTCACCTTTGCTTTCCTTTTCCCATTCCTTACTCCTTTTGTATCAGGTACCTGTATTGGATTGTTATCCTGAAGACAGGGATTTTGCCACACTTTTCTGCAGCTTTGTAACCCACTCTGAACATGTTATCATTAGAGCCACCATGTTTGAATCATCATCTAAAAGGTACTATTTTCCAACTTCTAGTCTGATGCTCATAAAGCATCTATAGTGTCCCTAAATGATATTCTTTGAATGGAAGTGAGCACAATTTTTTTTAAACATGAATGGTGACAGCACATAAAAGTAGGTCTAACTACAGAAAGTGAGGGCCTCTGTTGAAGATCTTAAGAAGACGCAGGGGTATTAGTATGAAGTAACTCATTAGGTATCATGCAGAGGGGAATCATGCAGCCCAATAGTCTTGTGCTGTACCTCAGGGGCTTCCTTGCACCTTCCCAACACTTGCCCAGACTCTGCAAAAGCTCCCAGACTTCCCAAAGACCTATTTAAAATGGATTCATTCAAAAACTGGTCAGTTGGTGCTGCCTCCAAGAGCAGCAGATCAAGCCTGAATATGGTATCATTAGAGCTATCATGTCTGAATTACCTCTTAAAAGGCAGCACTGTGCAGAATGTTTGAATAGATCCAGATCTAACAAGCCTATCTTACACCATTTATCCAAACACACATGAATTTTGCCACACTTTTCTGCAGCTTTGTAACCCACTCTGAACATGTCATCATTAGAGCCACCATGTTTGAATCATCATCTAAAACGTAGCACCGTGCAGAGTGCTTTAATAGATCCAAATCTAACAACCCTACCTTACCACAATTCACCCAAACACAGACACACTTGAATGCTGCTACACTTTCCTGCAGGTATATAACCCAATCAGCTCTCTCCTGTTTTCCTGGACCCTTGCAGATAAAGAGATCTTTTGCCACCCATATTTTCAGATAAACAGCATGCTTTTGAGGGTGCAAGGTCTCACACAGCTACCCACCTTTCACCAGTCCCTAACAACACAACCACCTCTCACACCTGGATTTCCACCCCTACAGGATGCACTCCTCAGGCATTTAAACAACAAGCAGCCATTTCCACCAAGGTGCAGCTTGCAAAACCCATCTCCCAAGAGTTTGTTTCTCTGCACTGAGGAAGTGAGACCAAACTTGAAGCCCTCCTCTGTGTAAAGTGTCCTCTTTTTCTTCACAGTGTTAAAGGAAGCCCTTTTCTCTCCTCCCTCCCCTCTAAAGAAAGAGGTTAAGCAAGACAGCCTGGCTTATAATGTGACCAAATTAGGAAACAAACTCCAAAAGGTTCCAAGATGGACATTAGACACTCTGGCCTGAATTTAGCCTTCCTGACCACAGCTGCTGAGCACTGCCTGGGGCTGCATATATACCTCCCAGCACAGTGTTCCAAAGGCACATTCACAACTATTTCATACCATTACGTTGCTGGGTGTACATTAAGATGACTATCTTTGAGCATCGGACTACGACTCTGGAGACCAGGGTTTGAATCCCTGCTCAGCCATGGAAACCCAGTGGGTGATCTTGGTCAAGTCACACATTCTCAGTCTCCAAGGAACACCCGAGGAATACCCTGCCGAACAAATATTATCAAAAACCCTTGTGACAGGTTTGCTTTAGGGTTGGGACTTGAAGGCACAAAACAACAAGATGATTTAAGTGGATGCCTCATCACAGTAAGCCAAACAACAGAAAGTTAAGAGATTTATTATAGCTTGAACTTTAGGGACATGCAGCCCAGTCTATTTCCTCAGATGCATGGAGTGCAACCTTGAAAGTACATATGCCTTTGGGGTGGGTGGGTTTGACTGCGGGCATGAAATGACAACAGGTTAAAATGTGGGATTATCAACAATAAGAGGTGGTTGTATCTTCTTCTTGAATCTATTTTGTGACAAAGTGTATGTGCCTCCACATACATGTATGGCTAGCCCTCCATATTGCCTGGGGATCTGTTCTGGTCCCCATCCCCCCAGATACTAAAAAACGTGGGGCCTCACATCCCATTATTGCCAATAGTTGGAATGGCCATGTGCATAATTGTCATCCTTCAGCCTGAGAGGGAGAGAATAGGCTGGCCCAGCTCCATCAGGGCTAGCCTGAAGAAGAAGAGCCCTCCCTCCGGTCCATCTGCTTTGGTCCAGGCCTCAGGGGGAGAGAAGAATACTGGACCTGATTCCCTCCCCCCCTCACCATTCCCTTCTCCTTTTGTGTCATGTCTTTTAGATTGTAAGCCTGTGGGCAGGGAACCGTCTATTATCCCCTCTGTTGTAAACCGCTCGGATTCCCAGTGATTGGGCGGTATATATATAAACTTATTATTATTATTATTATTATTATTATTATTATTATTATTATGCACCACCATTGACAATAATGGGATCTGCGCATCCACGAATGGTCCAGTCCACAGATGACTAGCCCACCAATACAGAGGGCCAACCATATTTAAAGAGTGTTCATGGAACCTAAGCCTTATATGGCTTACATTCAAGCTATCTGAAAGACCTTATCTCCCTGTATACCCAAGGTTTGAGATCTTTCAAGGAGGGCCTTCTCTTAGTCCCACCACCAACACAGGTGAGGACTTGGGAGAGAGCTGCTCCCAGGCTGTGGAACTCTCTTTCAAGAAAGGCTTGGTTGCCCCTGTTCTCTCTTCTTTTTTTGGTAACAAGCAAAGACCTTCTTATTTAAACAGGTATTTAGCTTTTAACTGGTTGGGGTAGTGCAGCGTGTGTTCTGGTTTTTAATGTGTAAGAAGTTCTACTGTGTTTCCAACTGTTCTAAATTAATGTTTTTAAGTGGCTTGTTGTTTAATTTTTTTTATATTACAGATTCTTTTAGTAATACTGTTTGAACATGTTGTTTGAACGTTTGAATAAGCTGCTTTGGGCCCCATATAGGAGAAAAGCAGTCATGCTCATTGAGTGCCAAGTGTTAGGAAGGGCAAAAGCTGAAAAGAGCTATTATTATGAGATCTCACTTGTCTTGCTTCTGTTTTGCCTTGGGAGGAGCAGGTAGCTGGGCCTCTGGGGGGGCTCTTATGTTCTTAAGCAGCCCTATTACTATTCATTCCACAGTAGTGGTTCATATTTACAAGATACTAAATAGCCTGTTGATTTTCTACCATAAACCACAAGGACTTCCCACTAGGCAATATGATAATTTGGTAGGCTTCAGCTTTATGGTTGTTCCCACACTGCTCCAAGAATGTAGTCAACACCTGGCTAGCTGTTTGAAGTATTTAAAGATTTTCCGTATCTTGGATGAAATATTGATCAGAAGAAGACAAGGAATGGGAAGGGCAGCTCTGAAAGAACTGGATAAGATGCTAAAGTGTAAAGGATCTGAGGGAGGAGGAAGTATGTGTGTCACCCTGAACTTCTTGGATGAAAGGCAGGGTAAAGATGAAATGCATGCAAATATATATATATTATATATAACTAGTGCAAATGGGGCATCGTTTCCAAGCTCTGGTAGAACCTGTCCCTCATTATATTATTACAATATTTTGTTACCAAATAGGTGATAAGGATCTACATGCCTGATGCCCACTTCTTCCACACACCCCATGCTGGGAATTTGGTTTTATGTAAACAGGAAGAATGATGTTGGATTTGCATTCTGGGACTTAAACAGATCAGCCTTTAACCAACACTTTTCTCTGCCACCCAGGCAGTCAGCCTCACTTCCTTCTTGATCAAGCTCAATGGTCTAAAGCTAAAAAGACAGACAACCAACACGGCCTCTTATGGATATATTTCCCAAGTTGATAGGCATAACGCAGAATCATCTTCTCACCGAATGATATGGCTATATATGGCAGGAGCCTAAGGCAGGACAAAAAAAAAGTTTTGCTTCCCAAACTCACAGTGTCTATTTTTAAACCAGTGGTTTGAGAATTCCTGTTTTTGGAGATTTGGGGGTAATAGACCCCACCACAAGTAATTGTGCCGGGTGGGGAGCGGTGAAGGAAAGAGTTGGAGAAGATATCTCCCTTCTTGAAGAGAAGTCACTTCTCCAAGAGTGTATTTACTTTTCAGCACATTCTGGAAGGAGCTCATTTGCAAACATGTCTGGACTACAGACTCCTACATGGGTTTTGATCTACAAGATGCAGAAGAACCTAAAGATGCATATCCATTTATTTGGAGTACAAAAAAATAAGACCTGATGAGCACTTTCAAGCCAACTCCTTAGTACAGCCTCCCTGTGACTGTGCCACTTTAGAAAGGGAAGGGGCATAAGAGGAGAATATTACACTGGAAAGGATAGAAGGACACAGTCTTTCCCCATGGGAGGCTGCACTTCTGCTACTGAGGTGTTTTTCACATGTGGAAACATCTGTTCCTCACATTTGCACTAAGAAGCAGCGGGTCCCATGGAAGGTGGCATCTAAATGGCTTGGGCCCAGGGTACTTGGAGGACTGCCTCTCCCCATACAATCCGCCCCGCACTCTCAGGTCGGGTGAAAGACATCTTTTAAGCGTTCCAGACGCTCAATATGTATCAGCTCAGAGGGCTTTCTCTATTTCAGCCCCTCAGCAATGGAACTCCCTCCCCAATGAGCTCCGTACTTCCACCTCCCTCGATGCTTTCAAGAAGAACTTGAAGACTTTTTTGTTCCGCCAGGCTTTCCCCCCATGAGACTTGTGGTCATTCTCTTCCCCTTGGCAATGTTTTTGTGTATTCCATTCTACACAGCCACTTGTATAGGGTGTTGTTGGTTTTTACTGTTTTTAATTGTTAACTTTGTATTATTGTCATGCTGATGTTTTAATTGTCTTACTCTTTGATGTACACCGCTGTGATCGCTGGAATAGCGATATAGAAATAAAATTTTATTATTATTATTATTATTATTATTATTATTATTATTATCTTTTAAATAATTGCGCTCTGAACATGTAGGGCTCTGAGGAGGTAGTACAGTGAATGCTGGAAATGGACAAGAGCCAAGGAATCAGTGCAGGAGGCAGAATGAAAAAGCACACAATGAAGCATCAGATTAAATACACCTATATCTCCCTGAATTCCAAGGTCCACACCTTGGAATTCAGGGAGATATACGTGTATTTAATCTGATGCTTCACTGTTTACAGTCTTGCTTCCCTGCTAGTAACACAGTCTCAATAGAAAGGCAGCACAGGCCCACCAGTGGGATCCTAAGCTCAATATGGGCAATGCATTTTGAGAGAGAAAAGGACACAGCATATTACTCATTTTAGGGCACTGCATTTCAAATGTTGTACAAAGCTATGCAACTTAAAAGGGTAATCCTTTCCATTCATATGGCACTGCCCAACCACCTTGCAAGATAGAGGAGATTTACTATCCCCATACTGCAAGCTGTGGGAGGGGGAGCAATGAACCAGAGAAAGAATGGCTTGCCTAGAACCATGCTAAGACAATGCATGGCAGCAATTAGATTCAGACTAGGAACTTCCTGTAGTCTTGAGTGTTACATTATACCACTTCTTTAATCTTGTGGTAACTCCCATTTTGGAATAACTTCAAAAGACTTGCTCAGAAGGCCTTCCAGCAGCCAGCTAATATAGCTCCAGTCTCCTGAAAAGCTCTGTGTCTCTCTTTTGTCATGGCATACTCCCCAACATCCACTGCCCATTTATGCCACATCTCTTGAAGCTTCCCTTCCTCCTGCCAGAGGATGCCACATCCCTTGAGTCCTAGACCTTAGAGAAAGAGAACACACTCTGACAAGCAGGACACGCAAATGATCTCAATTTGCCAATTTTATCCTGTATGCAGGATCTATTTCCTTGGAACAGGATTAGACTTTGCTGTATGCGAATATTATCCCCAGAGAGCCTAAGTACTTATCCCTCTCTCATGCTGCTGTCAGCAACCCACTTCTGGCTCAGCCTGGGCTTCCACCAGACCCAGCCACAGGACCATGGCTGATGCCACTGCCCAGCCTCTTCTTTGCCTGTTTCCTTTCCGGTCATGCTGAAGAGAACCAAGGCGGCCGCTGAGTTTTCACTGCCCTTTTATGGTAGAAAAATGAAAACTGCCTGCCCAGCAGCCAAGTGGGGAGAGAGGGAGGGAGGAAGAAAGCACGCGGAAACTTGCCATTTGTTGTGGTTTTGGCAAGGAGTCAATGGAGTATGTTCCCAGCTACAACATTCAGAAGGATGCCACATAGGCATTGATTAGCAAAGGGCAAGGAGAGAGGGAGGAAAAGCCAGAAACTGAATGCTACTGGCTTGCAACCATTGGGACTAGTTAGGGAAACTGGACAAACACTGTGCACAAGGCATTGATTTATTCTAATTTCCACATCTATTACTGTTCGTGTTGTTTCCAGAATTGTGTCATATTCTAGCAGAAAGGTGGGCAACTATGGCCCTCGGGGTGCTTTTGGCTTACCTTTCCCACTAGCTCTTGCCAGCACAACTAATTGTGAAGGATTATAGGAGTTGCACAAAGCCACCAGAGCATAGTGGATTGAGTGTTGGACCACAACACTGGAGACCAGGTAGAATTCAAAGATACAGCTGTGTTAGTCCAAATGCATCTGAGGAAGTACACTTTAGTCTATGAAAGCTCATGCTGCCAACTTCTTTCTTTCAGTTAGTCTCAAAGGTGCTACAAGATCTCTCTACATCTGCAGACCAGGGTTCGATTCCCCACTTGGCCATGAAATCCACTAAGTGACTATGGGCAAATCACACATTCTCAGCCTCAGGGGAAGTCAATGGCAAACCTTTAAATAAATCTTGCCAAGAAAAACCCACAACAGCTTTAGGCTCGCCATAAGTCGGAAATGACTTGAAGGCACAGAACAATAGGAGTTACAACTCCAGAACAACTCAAAGGCCACATTTACCTAGCCCTATGCTAGGGTGACCAAAGAAAAGAACCTGAGAAGAAAAAGGTCACTGCAAATGGTTCCTACAGAGTTCTGTGCCACATGGCAGAGAAAGAAAGAAGAGAAAGGATGAGTCCTGCCTTAGGCACTGCATGCTTATTTTACTGGACAAGTTTTTACTCTTGCCTCCTCCCCAACTGGCATCATACATTTGGAAGGAGGAGAAATTAAAGCTCTGCCCCTGGGAACACTTTGTCACTGTAGGACAAACCTGTCTTCCATCTCCATAATATGAGTCAGTCCAAATAAAATGGAGTGCAGAAAGTCACAACAGAGTCCCTTGTAGATCTCTGCCACATGCCAGTCCATCAGTTCCTGCCCAAGGATAGCATGATGCTCTATCCATCAACATCACGTTACTTCTTCATCTTGGAAAGATCTTTTTTTTTTCCCCTTCCAAAAGGCTATAAACAGGGAGGGAAATCTACACAGCACTGCAAAGAAAGATATTCAGGCAGCTTCAAGCATGGTTACCGGGCTTACACTGCAGAGGATGGTAAGAACAAAGCTGTGACCAAGTCTCGTCCTACAGAAAGCAAACCTTCATGAAAAACTAACCGACAAGAGGGCATGAAAGTTTGTTTACTGCTGTCTCAGCATAGCTTTCGCACATGCGAATGTAAGCTGATTATAGACCATTAAAAATACAGTACGTTGCCACAGAGGGGAAGTGAGAGTTAAGAATCAGCAAACTCCTCAACAACTGCGGGTGAGAATTGCAACATTGGACTTGAGCAATGTATGCTCAGAATTTGAGAGGGAGGGCCAACTTTGGACAGAGAACAAAACAAAAGGACTGTCCTTTCTCTGTTGTGTCTCCTAACACAGTTGATGCTTTCTGCCAGATAGGACAGGGCAAGAATGCTACTGACTGGGCTGTACTTCTCATGTACAAGAGAAAAATCAGCATCACATAGATATCCAGAGTGGATTTTTCAGCTCAGCGTCAACTGTTGTCAAATTATGTATACAGTACAGAATTCCATCCACTGCTCTAAGCACAAGACATGCTTTTTGCAAAACTGCAGTATGGAGAAGAATCTGAGGAACGGCAGAGCAAATATTTTGCACAGAGGGAGCTTCAAATCTCAAACATGTTCATCCAAAAGCAACCTGGAATCAAAAACCAAAAAAAGAAAGAAAGGCCAAACTCCAAAAGACACCTAGAACACACTGTCCTGAAATAGATCAACCCATGGCCTGGTTCAGCCAAAGGCAGCTTCAAGCAAAATATGGGGCAAAATATTATAGTCATATTGTCGGCTTATAATTTATGTGTCAAAAAGAGATTTTAATGGGGTGGTGCTTTTATAATTTTTCTCTGTTGTTCTCTTTTTTTTTACTATGTTTTAATTGTATATAATATTGCTTTAGCCTTGTGGTTGTTGTTGGGTTTTTTAAACTAAACTGACATTCAACTGTTTGGGTTTTTTTTTTACTTTTGCATGAATGTTGTTTTTTTTAAACTATACCATCTTTTTAAAGTCCTTGGAAACTGCCTTGGATCCTATATAGACAGAAAGGCAGGGTATTAAATGAATGGATGAATGAATGAATTCTCCAGGCTTTCTCCCAAAATGGAATATTAATCAGCAAGTTGTATTCATGTGTTGCTGGCTTTCCAACTTTGCCTGCTATTTTATGATTACGATTTAAAGAGATAATTTAGATTTATAACTAGGATGACAGTACAGTAAATCTCTTTATTAGTCCTGTACATCAATAATGATGGAAACCATTTAAGTAAATAAATTCATTGCAATTGTCTGTGTCTTGTCAGCCATCTTCCCTACACTGCCATTTTGGTTCTAAGACAACACTTCTCAGAATATCTGATGTGAGGGAATGCTTTTTTGTTTTGTTTCCCCCCCAGTGTGCCAGGGACCAACACCATATTTGTGCCCACTGAGTACTGTTGCTTCTTTCTTTTCTAGAGACTCTCCAGGGACTGGAAGCCAATGGCTCAGGTACCAGCTCCAGTCTAAGGACCATCACTTTGAGTATAGATGGCTTGTGGTATTCAGATTTTCCTCCTTGTGGCACCTAGATCCCTAAAATGCAGTAGGCAAATGATAAATCTAAACACGAAGGAAATGCCATAACATGTGAACATCAGTGAATTATGTAAACTTGCTATCTTTGGGAAATAGTTTTATCGATTTCTATGTGGACGCCTGAAGACACTCAATGACTCTAACCCAACCTTCATTCAACTACCTGACTTCCAAACCTTTTACTACAACAAATTATTGATTCGCAGAGGCGGTATGTGAGTAACCAGGGAGGCACAGGTAAAAAGCCCAAGCTCTCTAAACCAGAAAGGAAATGCATTTGTGCTTCATTGCCTTACACCTGGAAGGGTGCTTGGATAGAAGTAAGATCTGAAGCTTCTGACGTTACGAACTTCCACCTTTTTGCCCTGACTCCTTCCCCAGCACCCAAAGGGATGGTACACTCTTTCAAAGATGAGTTATTACCATGGCAACAGTATCTTTCGCGTTCCCATCTTCCAGCTCACTGGAAATGCTGCAGTGCCCTGTGCTGAGACTGCAAAGGAGAACAGACTGCCCATAATATATATACAAGGGTATATACGATGCTGGCACAGAAAATGCAATCGTCAGCAAGCCAGGCTGCCTGCTAAGACCCACACATACACACACACACACACACTCTAAGTCATTCACATCTGGTGCAGGCAAGGGAGGGGGCATTCGATTACTTGTCAGCATCTGCCTTGAATGAGAACTAAGAAAGAGAAAAAGACTTCTCTCTCTATATATATCTCAACAGTTAGAGGAGGCTTGCAGCTTACAAGGTGGGGAGGGGGGGAAGGAAGGCAACATGTAAGAAAACCCTTGAAAACAGACCATAGAAGTTTAGAAGACTTTTGTTCTTTCTTCCCTCAGGGAAATGTGTATGGATTTCCCTAACGTAATGCTTTCTGTATCCTTTCCCCTTGCTAAAGTATGTATTTTCCCTGTCGATTAAAATGTGTCTGAACATGTGGATGCATCTTTGGTCACTCACATTTTTCAAGCCACTTTAAATACCATCTTGGCAGAAAGGCAGGATATAAACCCAATAAATAAATAAATGTAATGTAGGCATAGATTTGTGTGTATTTTACCTCCTTGAAACATACAGCAAGCCTCACAAATGTGCAGGCTTCCCAGGCAAAATGCCTAGCAAAATATAGTAGGAGATACAACAGGGACAGTGTCACCGAGAATCTTTACCCCAACATTATTCTTTTAATTTTGTTTTCTAGCAAAGGTGGTATGGTACTCAGTCTCCAGCCATTAGATCTATTGATATCACATTATAAATGCATGTGGAAGATCCAACCTGGCATGCGCTGAGATACAGCAATGCCTACTGAACAATTGATTATTCAATGTGGGCACGACTGTTTGCATTTGATGAATTAAACTTTTAACATATTTCCCAGCCCAGCAATTAATGGTATCTTAATGGAAGCCCTGGCTGCATATCTACAAGTTCTAACAGACATCGTGGAATTAGCTTCAGAAAGACAACACTTCAATAAACATAAAGTTGCTCCAGGGCCCAGTTTACAATGTCTGAGAAGCACTTGCTGCCTGATGAGTGGGAAGTGATGGCCTTGGACTATGGATCCACCTCCAGGAATCCATTTGCAGATCTGTCTTCTGCAAAGCTTCATCTCCCTAGGACTTACTACACTGTTGTTTCATATTAATTCAACTGCATGCCCTTTTGTCACAGGCTGTGTCAAAGCATATTGTTATGCACTACACAGTTGTGGGTGTGCATTTTCTGGAAATTATCGAATGGGAACATGTACTGGAAATTTTTCTGAGCCGGTAAAAATCCATGGAGATCTGATATATCATGCTTGGGTTATGCGCACTCCTCTGCCACTTTGGTTCAGCAATTCCGTTTAGAAAGCACAATCACTACATAGAAGAAATATAATAGACACAAAGCACAAAAGGATCACTAAAGTGAATTACTAGCAAATGTGCTTTAGTTCTTGGCCCCAAAACCACATTGCTTATAAAACTGCAAGGCTTAAATAAAAATTCCTCATGAGGTAATGGTGATCCAGGGCATTCCTGAATCTGAGAAATCTAGGAGCAGAGTGGTCTCTGTGATGTTACTGGATAGAAATCCCCATCTGGCCACACCAGCACTGCCATCAGTCAAGAGATGATGGGAACTGCAATCCAACATTTAGAAGGCCACATGTTCTTAACCCTTGCCATAAGGCTAAGTTTACCAGGCCGCTCTTTATCTATTTCTGATTCAAAAAATACATAAAGCTTCTGAATCAGTGTGGCTGGGCCAACAAAAAATTGGCATTAAACCAGAGACACCTGGGTTCAAATTCCAAACAAGCCAGAATGGCTGGGGTTTTGGCAAATGTCTCTTTTCAGGATTAAATTGGATAAGAGGAAGAGAAGGTTTATAAAATGTGACAGATAACTAAACAAAAGGCTTTAAAGTGCTGTACTGTCTAAAGTTATATTTATGGATTCTGTTTTGCTTTTAAAGAGAGGATCCAGCTTCTAAAAACAGAGGAAGACGTTACAGAATTTTGACTATGTACAAGTCAATGGGGCCCTCTAGTGGTTTTACATCCTATAGGTGCATTTCACATATTTCCCCATTTTCAGAGTATCTATTATGGAGCCATTATGTAGACTGAACTGTTAAATGCATCCAGTATACTCCTGGCTACAATCAAAGTAAAGTATATATTACTCTGGATTTTTTTTTAAAAAAAAATCATTAGACAACCCATTCAGCGAATTATTTATCAATGACAATTCATTCCTTGAACTCAACTGTTAACACAATAGCAAAAGCGAAGTTCAAATGCCAAAGCGGAAATTCAACAGTATTTTGCTAAGCATACTATCAGCAAAGCTGCTCATCATAATGTAATTTTATGCACTAGCACTGCATAGTATTTCACAGTTCTGGTACAACTACTGGAGAAACATAACCTTCAATGAAAAGAAAAGCACCACTTTTTGGTCCAAACACCAAAAGATCTAATGGTAAGACTCTCTCAAAACAGATAGAAGGTATGTGCACATTAAGCAGGACTGGGCTTGCCTTTACTTACACTGTGACCATATCAACATACTCAAACACACCTTCAAATGATTCATTTTGTTGGCTGATGTTCTCCTCCCCTCTTGTAAAACCTATCGAGATGCACAGCACTTTTGCCAAGCGGTCTTAGTGAGAGACCATTTGCCTTGAACTCCAAGTTCCCTCTGAGGTCTCCATCCCACTCTGTATGCCAGTGAGCCAAATAATCGTATCAACAACCTTGGTGCTTCAACAGAGCCAGCTTCATCCACCTATACTGTTATGACAGCAGTAAATCACTAAACCAAGGATCCATCTCCTACCTTCCTGCAACGAGGGTTAGGACAGCTGAACCTCTTCACATCTTTGTCCAGCAGGGCTGGGAAGTTGCAGAAGGGACATCTGTGAACCAAGAAGTGGCAGTGAGAGCTCTTCGCCATATTGTCAGTGGAGCCAATTTATTTTAAATAAATAAAAAACAAAGGTGATTAGACCAAGCACCATGGATAAGAGACCCATCTATGGCTACTGCCTACAAGTTGGTGGAGTGTGATAGTGGGATAGAACTATAACATTCTTGCCCCACTTATGACTTGATCCTATGTCTGGTTAGCCATAGCAAAAAGCCAGATGCAAGACTAAACAGATCTTTGATCTGATCCAGCAGAGCTGCTCTTACAGGTCAACTTAAAGAAATGGAAATGTTAACATAGTGCTGAACAGCCTCAGAATTTCCATACTATTTAGACCGAATTACAATCCTTACCTGACTAACTCATCTGCACAGGCAGCAGCTACCTCCTCTTCTGCTTTCCGCTCGTAGTATTTACACAGTATATTTTCAGGAAGCACTTTCTCCAATTCGCTGGTTGGAAATGAACATGTACAGCTCCCTTCCATGCAGCTGAGCTCTGACTATGAAGAAAGGAGTGCAAGAGAATTAGATAGATTATAGATGCTGGAGCATTTAATAATTTATATCAGTGCTATTTTGGGTACCTAGATTCCTCCAGGAAACAAAGCTATCAGAAAAAATGATGTCCCACACATGTGGGGATACAGCTATGAACACAGCCACATTGCTTGATACCATGTAGAGCGAAGTAAACAAGGTGAGTCAGAAAACAGTAAACACATGTTAGAGTGATATAGAAGAATGTCTGGTGTCACAGAAAGGCTTTATGAAAGAGCTTCTCCTTTTTTTAAACTAGCCAGATAGCCTGAGGTTACCATTCAGCTCCCAGTGAGCATGTTCTTACCTTTCCAGAGCCAAAGACTGCCTCCTGAGCATACTTTATTAGGCACTCCTTGCAAAACAAGTGTCCATCTGCACATTGCGTCAGCTCCTCAAATGCAAACTCCCCATAGCAACAGCGGCACTCAATCATCTGGCCATCCTGCAAATGAATTCTTAAAGGTTAGTACAATCCAAAAGTACCAATGCTGTCCTTAACACACAGCTACTTGCCCAGTAATAGAATCCCACCTGCCTGAGGGGCAGCATGTCAATAAAGCAACTTTGTGGTCAAGGCATATTGCTTGTGCTTTGAAAACATGAGTCAGGCAGGAAAAGAGACTCTCATGCTCTGTCCCAACAGTAGTTGCCTTATTTATATTCAACCCCTGTGCAGAACTGGACCAGAGAAAATTGCTATGCACAGCAAGCAAGGCTGCGTGTGAGAAATGCCAATGGCTACTAGCTTCAGCCACTATTTTGTGGGACAATTTAATAGCACAGTGTGGGAAGTTAGCAATATCACTTCACAGAAAGCCTACTGAAACTTGCCAAATAGGTGTGACTGGACACCGTATCAGTTTTACACATCTATTATTATCTGATTATTCAATATTCTTCAATGAAGAAGAAAGTATTTAATTAACAGCACCTCTATTTAATTATTACATTTATATTCTTTTTTCCTAACAGGATTATGCTAAGTGTAGTCATGGCTGTTTTTCCAGATTCTCCTGGCCAACCCCCTCTTTTTGGGGGCAAAAAGGGGATGAGCCCCCTCTTCTGGTAACAGAACATGTATCTTTTAAACGTGTTGCTGTCACCCACAGACATTGTTTAACATCAAAACATTCCAATTTTCCAAAACCAGAAGTGGGATTATGGCCACTTCCATGATTCTTCCTCAGTTTATGGTATTTCTGATAATCCTTGCTGCCTCCCAAGGTAAAAAACTGGTTTCTAGACCTGCCACAGTTGCCCACGCCTGCTCTAACAAGTTCCTCATGTTGGCCTCACAGTTCTCAATAGAGTAGGCAACCTAATACCCACTGGACATGCTGGCAGGGGGTTATGGGACTTGTCATCCAAAACTTCCAGAGGGCATCAGGTTGCCTATCACTGGGTTGTAAAATAGAGCCCGACAAATTTACTGTTAGCATGCAGATTATGATGTCAACCCTCTTAGATCAGGAAAATTCTGTCAAAAGTTCAGAGACCAGGTTTGAGCTGGAAATCTCTCCCTATGTCTCTGAGCTACTTACTTTTTGATACTGTTCTTCATTCATCTGCAGGGCAAGGAGGAAATCTGCATGCTGAAAAGAAAGGTAACAGACACATACTCAGCATGGTTGCACTATGGATTTCTGTTTTGTTATTGCCGTGTGCCTTCAAGTCATTTCCGACTTATGGCAACCCCAAGACAAGCCTATCACAGGGTTTTCTTGGCAAGATTTGTTCAGAGGGGGTTTGCCTCTGTTACAGACTGCACAATTTGCTCCACAATGAGCAGCTCACAGAAAAATGGATGCTCTGCGTGCTTTTTGAAGTGAAGTGGAAAGCCCACTGTTACCGAGCTTCTCAGACTCCCTACTCAGAATAAACTTTCTTAACCATAGTATGCTATGGCAATCTTGACTGCAGGACCACGAAGAGGGGCACACAACTGACAGCAAATTTAATTTTAGATGTGCCCCCAAATGATGGTACACCGTGTTCTGTTCTGTATGTGGTAGAGAGCACCTTCAATGACCTTTCAGGAGATATGTTTGCTAAGTAAAGCACTAGGACAACATATGGATGGATATTCACATCCAAGAAAGAAAGAAAGACAGTTCACCAAGTCTCAGTTGCCACAAGAGCTCCCAAACCCATGCGTAAGACCTTACTTACCTCTGCCATTTCTTTTATCTTCTGTTCATAAAATTCCCGTTCTAGCTGCACAGCTGGCAGGAGAGAGAGGGGGTCATAGCTCCTGCAGTGCCGCCTCTTGTTCTCCAAGAAGAACATGCGCTTTTCAATTTTCATATCACCTAAAACATTATTTGAAAGAATGGCTGGCAGGTAATACAAAAGCAAATACTTTTTTAATGAGCAGGAAACAGGAGGAAAGCACAGGGTGCATACAAAACGGCAACCTCTGAAAATCGAACTCTACTATAATTCAACATTGGGACTGTTTATCATTTTATTCACTCTAACAAAAGCTCTGATTAATAGGGGATGTTATATCACTGCCATATTAAAGATGGAAGATGGAGGAGATTGAGGCCACCTTAAAGAGAAAAAACATCCCCCATCCTCAAATAGATAAATTAGGACTCTGAATTTAAAAGAATTTTATATGTGAAAATAAAGTAATACAAACCTGAAACCAAAGACTGAATTATATCATCTGTATAATACATTAACTGTATACTTTGATACTTCAAATACACACACACAAACACATACATATTCTGCCTCTTGTAAGCATGAGAAGAGGTGAACAAGTTATCTTTGGTGCTGAAACCTCACTTCTGATCAATGGCAATCTTGTTCAGGTACACTTCTGGCTTTTGAGAATTCACATGCACCGGACACAACCTTTCAAGCATACTTTTTCAGAACTATGAGTGCTAGAAACATGCTGTTATTTTTAAACACTATCCACAGAGTAGCTCCTCACCTTGCTCAAATTTGAAATCTATGAAGGAAAATTGGTTCATTTCTTTCCTCCGCTTTCTTTTGCCACTGGTTTCAGGAGACAATTCTTGCCATTTTTTGATGGCATCAGAAAAGGCCTAAAGAAAAAAGCAACCACATAAGCA
>NC_056529.1:28102295-28104391 GCF_019175285.1 Sceloporus undulatus
ATCATCATCATCATCATCATCATCATCATCATCATCATCATCATCATCATCAAATATATTCAACCTTTATTTACAAATTGGGGTTCGTAGGAAACATAAGCATAAACATGGGATACATAAATACAGACATGTCTGCAGTCATTTGCATTGGAGAGGCTAAGTTTACATGCTGTCCTCTGGGACCGACCCCCCAGTCTGGTTCTGACTTCTATTCCACAAACAAAAATGCAAAGACCTTTGGACATACTTGTGTCTATATAGCCTTAAGTGAGTTCAAATTCCATGGGTTGATAGGGAGGAAGTGCAAACTCTAATCTAATACTGGAATGAGAACAGAACAGGGTCTCATTAACTGCCTACCCACAATCCGAAAGCAGTAACTCCTTCCCAAATTAGATCAGATTTATGGGGAAATCAGTGGAGCAGTGTCCCCATGAAGCCAGTGTAAACCACTGAGACACTGGGCCAGTTTGGAAGATACTATAAGCCAGGGAGCTATAGGAACTTACCAGTTATAAATAGTATGTTGGTACATACTGACTGATTCTCTGTTTACAACAGAAGCAGTGAAACAAACGACAGTGTCACTATGCCATTTGTTGGTTACTGTGTTGTTCAAATACTGTTGTGTGTCTTTAAGTCTGGTGACCCTAAGGCAGTGATGTCCAAATTCAGGCCCTCCAGGTGTTTTGGACTTCAGCTCCCAGCATCCCAGACCAAGGTGGCTGAGGCTTCTGGGTGCTGAAATCCAAAACACCTGGAAGGCCAGAGTTTGGACATTGCTGCCCTAAGACAATCCTATCATGGGGTTTTCTGGGGCTGAGAGAATTCTCTGAAGATGCTAGCCGCAGATGCTGGTGAAATGTCAGAATAAACTATTCTATGGCCACATAGCCCTAAAAACCCACAAAAACTGTTTAGAGTTTGTTTTAGGTTTGTTTTTCCAATTTCTTGGGGGGGGGGGCAGTAACTATATTTAGATGACATAATAAATAAGCCATGGGAAAAAAAGCTCTGTGTTTGACCTGTTAGCCATAGGTCAAGCATGGCAATCCTGGCCAGCCCTTCCCTGGCATATCTAAGCCGTTCTGCCCACCTATTTCTGGGCTGCTAGTAAAAAAGGAAGCCTCCGTCTGCTTCAAGATCCTACCCCAACATAAAGTGGCATCTACTCTGATTTTCCTCAAGCAGAAAGGTGAAAAGTTATTTGATTAAACACTGCCTTCTGCCACAAAATAGCAGTCAAGTGTGATAGCAATAATGACATTCAAATAAAAATTGCATTTTTATGAAAATATAAAAAGAGATGAAAACCACAACTTCAAAATGCACCAACAAAGAGAAAGATCACCCAACCAGTCAAAGCCCCCTTCGACAAGAGCCTAGCCCAACAGCCTGCTTGAATAAAAAGACCTTTTACTAAAGCCGTCAGCATATTTTAACTATAGAAGGTCACTGACGCTCGCCATCTGTTTGGCTCTACTAATTTGAAACTTGCATTGTTATTTTAATTTGATGGCATTCTTTGCTTTGCACTAGCTATCCGTTTTTAGTTTTTCAAAATTGCCTTGTACTTCAATTTGATGGAAAGTTGAGTTAAAAGTCTTATATAAGAAACATTTTTACTCTCAGTCATTCTCTTGTCAGAAATCTATATCGAGTCTTATCTCTCAGAAGCAGACCAGTATTGCACACAAGCTTTCCAATGTCTCTGTCACAAACGTTGTTCATGTGCGTACCTTATACGTTTTCTATGTACACCAAGAAACGTAATGTGCGAAGTGGCCTACTCAAGCTTAGAATAACCTTTTCATGCCACTTGAAAACATATCGTTCTTATAAGTGAAAAAGGCAAGTGCTGAATTCACATTTTCTCAGCACAGAATACTATGTATAAATGTGAATTTTAGGAGACTCTGACTAGAGTATGTTGAAATACTCTGGATTCAAGCATAAAGAGAGAGATACCTTTCGTGTGATTGCATAGTGTCCCTTGAGTTCATGCAGTGCCCACTTGATGTCTTGGCTGCTCAACATTTTGAAGTCTGCCATGAGAAGGTCAGCTGCTTGGATAAAGCAACGTTGATCAAGTGGTT
>NC_056529.1:28104401-28140831 GCF_019175285.1 Sceloporus undulatus
CAAGTTTGGAGAAATCAAAGTAGTCCACTTTAGGCACCTAAAAAAAAAAAAGAACCAGGGTGCAAGTTGGGGTGAGAGAGTAGAAAGTCAGGGTGTTCTCAGACTTTTACTATGCTTATCACAGATTTCAATGTTCCTACACAGGGGCTGTCTGTTACTGAACTTGCAGGTGGGTGTACACATTAAAGTTTCTCACTTGCCTTTGTCTCATCTTGGCTGGAGAGCAGGCTGCTATTTGGATTTAACACCACTCTGCCTTCCTTCTTTGGATAATCTGGGTTTTCCAAAAGAAAATTACAAAGTCTGCAAAGAAAAGACAGGCAATTACTGGGAAAGGTCCATCACCAGCACAGTTTCTTCAACACTTCACAACACTTCAGCCCTGGCAAACAGATATGGTTACTACTCAGGATAGCCACAGATGAAACAGAACTAAGAAAAACTAGTGAAACAGGAGACAATGAGAAATCAGAAAACAGTTTCATTACATATCAAGCAACTATCTCCCTGAAACTTAGAAGCTAAGAGAATGCACCTAATTGAGTTCAACTAAAATCAGAGTGAAGCTATGTTTGTTCATTCACAAGTTCTTAAGTATCTTATGTATTAAGAGGTACTCTGTGATTATACCACAAAGGCTTCTACACTTACATGTTTAAATCACAGCAGTCTTTCTTTTTTATAAGTTCCTCAATGTACTCTTTTGTTGCATCTGGAAACCTTGCTTCCTGGATAGGAAAGAAAGAAATACCACTCTGACTGACAAGCAATTCAAAATTATCTTCACATTCTCAATGACAAGTGCATAGAAAATAGGCAACAGAGTTCCAGTCTGGTGTCTGTACATCCATGATACACAACCAAGATGAGAAAAAGCGATACATTATTTTTTAAAAAGTTGTTATTGTTTACCTGGGATCATTTCTGCCATGAATTTAAACACACTCACACACACACATTGCAGAGGAACCAAGGCACTAAAGCAGGTTTACTTTAAAGTATTTTTGTCCAAAGGGGGAATTGCTTATGTAGCAAGTCTCCTGACTAACATGTGAGCAGGGCAGGCTTCCCATGCAACTGTGAAATAAAGCAGACGTGTGTGTGTGTGTGTGTGTGTGTGTGTGTGTGTGTGAGAGAGAGAGAGAGAGAGAGAGAGAGAGAGAGGTATTCTACGCTTCTTCGATTGAACAATGCAACTCTACTACTACTACTACTACACACACACATATAAAATCAGTACCACTCCTCCAAACCCCCGTGGAAAAAAGGCACATTCCTCTGGGGGGAAAAGTGCATGTTCTCTAGTGTGTTCCCTCAAGTGTTGGATTAGTCTAGAGGGGAATAATGGGAAGAGGGTGCAAGAGGAAGAGGATGGGGGCTGGCTTGCCATTGCAGTCAGTGCTTGGCAGCGGCGGCAGCGGCAGCGTTGGCGATGGCTGCTGCTGCTACGGAGCATCCTGCCTCCCTTTTGCAAGAGCAGCAGGAGCAACAGGTAAAAGGCAAGGACAGGGCGAACCGCCCAACCCAGGAGAAAGCCTTCTTGGCCACTCAGTCCAGCCTGGGCCAGGTTCTTGCTCTTCCTGACATCACAAAGGGAAGGGGGCTCTCTGGAATCTTTGCCGCCTCAACCTGGCTGGGCTCCAAGGAGAGAGGCCACTGCGGGCAGGCCTTCTCCAGAGGCGGAGGAACCACGCGGGGCCTCAGCCAGCCAGTTGGGCCCCAAGGAGAGGCCCCCACAGCAAGGCTTCTCCTACACTACCATCTCCTGCGTGGCGCAAGGTCTCAGACAGCCAGCTGGCCCCCACATGGCTCTGCTGCCATTGGAGGAGAGAGGCCTTGCCATGGAGGCATTGCTCCTCGGGGCCCAGCCAGCTAGCTGAAGCCTTGCCCCGCATGGCAGGTGGCGATGGAGGCCCTGCCCTGAGCCCTATCCGAGCCCAGCGAGGCTTTGCATGCGACCACTGCCATGCTTTTAGCACAGCAGGAGACAATGGTAGAGGAAGAGGAGCCGGGACTGGCTCTAAACCCCAGCCAGGACATTCAAAACGGCTAAAAATCGTGAATATCCCGGTAGAACCTGGGATATTGCAACCCTAGACAAGAGACAATAAGAGAATACAACAACTAATAGCAGACTGAGTAGCAACAAGTTGTAAGTACACTTGAGGCTTCAATGTTTAATTCTAGATCATTCTGTTAAAGCTCCCGTCAACGAACTAAAAAGATATGCAATTAACTGAAGGGGGGAAAGAACTCACTCATTAAACGATAATTTGATTGTTCTCTTAAGCTATGTTCCAGTTTTTCTTAAGAAAGCCACCACAAAATGTTTCTTACAGGGCTCTTTTTTTAAACCTACCCCTCTGGGACAAACAGCAGGCAAAACATGTCACAACACACAGAATGCATTTTCAGTTTCTGTAATGCAGCTATGTAAACAAAGTCAGAAGTTACTAGCACAGAAGTATTTTTCATAGCTCTTCTGCCCACATAGTTATGTACTTGTTTTGAAATAAACAGCACTGACTTATAATATTGACTTGCCTGGGGATAGTTCTTACTCAACACAACCAGCCAGGTAAGTGACTACGTAGTTTATTTTGACATATGATACAGTTGGCTCTCCATATCAGCATGGGTTCAGTTCTAGACCTCCCGCCAGCAGATACTAAAAATCAGAGGACCTCAAATCCCATTATTATCAATGAATGCTGATGTTTACTTGTCCACACTGGTGCATCCACATGTACATACCACTACTGACAATTCCAGGGCAGGGCCATCCACAGATGCGCCAATCCATGGATGGCTAGCCCACCAATAGGGCCTACTGCATAAACAGACTGAATGTCCCTTATCCAGAAATCAGAAAACAACCACAACCCCAAAGCTTTTGCCACCAGCCACCTGCTTCTCCCTCCGAGGCAATTGCTGCAGTGCTGCTGCTTGTTCGTCTTTCAGATCCTCAGTTTTTCTCAGTGTTGCATCTCATACACAAGTAGTGAACAAGCAAGATATGAGGCTGGAGAGAAACTGAGGATCTGTGAAATAGTGGAAGGCACAGATTCACACCAAGTACTATGTTGGTTTCCCACCATTTCACAGAACTTCAGTCACTCTCCAGCCTTGCAAATACAGCACATACTACGCTACTTGTGTTGTGTATTATGTATATGGAAATACAGGTATTCTGAAATCTGGAGGTGGGGAGAGGGGGAATCCAAAATATGAAAACCTGATCCCAAGCTTTTTGAATAAGGGGTACTGAACCTGTATATCTGAATGTCCAGCTTCTATGAGCAAAGTAACTTCTTTTTCTCCAAAAACAATGTTTAAAAAAGAGAAATTGATGTTTCACATTCAGCTTCCTGGCTCCATAAAGCAAGTGGGCTGGCACACTTGCATGCTTGCTTAGGATTTGCAATTGATCGCTAACAGAGTAAGTTAATATACAAAAAGAATAGCGCATGTAAATCTGGGAATGACTTTCCCTCTTATTCTCCATATGCAATGCAAAAATGGCTGCAGTGATCATGTGGAAATTTAATGTCACATTTTATTCCCTTATACCTCCATTTGTCTCCATTACATTTATTGACACTTCTATAATGTGTTCTATACAGAGCTGCCCTTGAACACTTTTCGCATTCAAAAGCAACAGCTTGTGCAAAATGTAGAAGTCAGGCTGTTGTGTGGCTCATGCTTATAGACTATATGTCATGGGTCCTGAACCAATTACATTGGCTTTCAGTTTGTTTCTCAGTTGAATTCAAGGTATTGGCTTCAACCTAAATGGCACAGAGCAGATATATAGAAGAATGCCTTCTCCCACAGCAGCTTGCCTGGGTTTTAAGATTTTAGCAGAGACCCGAGTAATGAGCTCCACCGCTCCAAGAGGCTATGGCTAGTGAGTAGATGAGGCAGGGCTTTTTCTGGAGCAGAATCCAATTGTGGAAATCCTTCTCAAGGAAAACTGGGCCAACTCCATACTTGCTGGACTGGTGCTCAAACTCATATTAGGCTGTCTGGCTTTTGGTCTTTAAAACTGGATATTCAAATTGCTTTTAATCTGTTGTTAAATAATGTTTCAATATGTCTTACTGTGCATTGCTTTGGAGAGCGAGGTGGACAGAAAAGCAATTAATACTTTTAACAATTAGTAAATGGAAACGTATCTTGTTTCCCATTAAATGAATCATCCCTGCAAAGCAACTCACTTACTGTTTCTCTGACGAGTAGAGCCATGAGGTCTTTGTCCGGCTGAACAGCACCTTGCTTGGGAATTTCACTGGAGCCAGACTCCAGCGACCCCTGGATGGGAAAAGCCGGGCCGGCCTGTTCATTTATTGCTGCCTGTTGGCCTTCCTTGTCTCCTGGCGGGTGAGCTAGCTGAGGGGATGCGGGGCCTGGAATTCCATCTTGCTGTGGTTCTGGCCTGGGAAAGGCAGGCCCAGGGATCTCCTCTTGGTATACCCTTGGCAGTGGCCCCAGTTCTAGTTCCAATGGCACGTGCCGAGGAGAAAGGAGATTGACTACAGTACGTGCCTCTTTCTCAGCAGGCTGGAAGTAAGGATGGTCCAGCCGAGTGTTCTCCTGGATGCACCGGACAGCTCCTCCAAGGTTTGGCACTAGCCTTGGCTGCAGCTCTTGATCTCTCTTGTCCTGTCCTTCCTGATCAGCTATCAAGACCACCTCTTCCACATTGATGATCTCCTTTTTGTTGCTGGGCCTCGTCTCCCGCGTCCTAGCCATACTGGGCCCAGGCTCGGGTACAGTCCCGCCAACCTCCCTTGGCCCAGCCGGCTCTGGAGACTCTGGAAGCTCCAAGACCTCATTTTCATGTCTGTCCAGTGCCACACTGCTTGTCTTTGCACAGTTCCGGCGAGCTCCATGTCGCCTCGGAGAAGGAGGAGTCCTCACCTTTTGTCCATCATGAGGCCCTGCTGTCACATCACCTTTAGATCCACCTTCCCCTGACTTAACACTTTGCCATGGAGCAGCCGGCCGGATCACATTGGGACGCAGCAGCTTCTTTGATGCCGTCTTTAAAATGGACATAAGAAGCAGTTAGCCTAAGATGAGGTAGGGAGCCCGAGACTATTTAGGTGTTAACAAACTGCAGTTGCCATCAACCTTCACAGATGGCCAAGCTGGTTGGGGCTGATGGGGTAAGCTTGCTTTGTCTATTTTTAATGGATTATTTTAATGGTCAATTGATGTTTTTGGGGAGGGAAGGAATAGTTAGGATATTAGGTTTTGTATGGATTCTTTGATTTGTAACCCACCTTGATTGCCTTTTGATAGAGAGGCAGGGTAAATATAAAGTTTATTATTAGTATGATTATTATTGTGTAAAATAACAGCTGGAGGGCCACAGGTTCCTCAGTCCCAGACTACACATTTCTACTGAACAAAGATTTATATCTGATCTATTTAATTTAGGTGGGATACAGACTGCCCCTTAGAGGCAGCATGCACCTGCCCCTTTCCCGACGGATCGGGGCCTGAGCTGCCACAGCTGCAGCCCCGGAGGCCCCGATCTGCCGCTTTTCCTGGCCTCAGGGAAGGGGCAAAAAGCCGTTTCCTCATGGCCTGGAAAGGGGTGTCCTTGGGACTTCATGCCCCAAGGATACCCCAACAGCGGCAGGGAGGCAGAGAAAGGGGCCACTCAGACCCTTTCTCTTTTGTGTCGCTGGCGCAGCTGTGTAAAGGCTGCGCCAGCAACACAGACGGCAAAAGGAGCTCCAAAACGGAGCTCCTTCCGGCGCCGCTGAAAGGGCGCCACAAGCGCCCTGCAGCGGCGCACACGTGTCATGCCCATGCTGCTCCATTTGGAGGCAGCGCAGCCGTGAGGTCGTAATGGCGGTGCCCATGTAGACAGGGCACTGCCATTACAACGCCGCAGGTACGTGCTAGGGTTGTGGGGTGTCTGGAAAGGTCGCCTCGAGGCAACTCTAGCATGTATCCAGGCTGGCGCTTTGCGCCGGTCTGGATACCGCCTTAAATAGGTACGCCCTGTCTTTCTACCTTACTACAGGCTTTCAAACTGCCTTACAGGCTGTCTATCTCATGACAGATTATAAATGGCAAAGAATGTCAGCCTGGGCTCAGGATGTTCTACCTCAGCCAGGAATCTATGGTAAACGTGAGAGGTTTTATATCAGTCACTATATCCCAGCCTACCCACCTCACATGCCCACTGAGAGGACAAATGGGCGCAAGAGACGTCATGTGCACAGTTCAGAGGGTTTTTTAGGGAAGGGGATTTTTTTAAAAAAGATTAACAACTTATTAAAAATAAATAAAACAGATGCAATAAACATCTTGTGCCCTCTCCAAAAAAAGTCAGAATATGCAATACTAGGGGGGGGGGGGAACACTACCAGTTATCACACTAGACTACTTTTGTGGGGATCTTTTCTTCCAAAGAATCATACATTCTTTGCATGCAACAGTGGCTTACACAAAGCAGCAAAAAAATGTGAAATGAATCATAAGTACTTTGCTACATGCACATTCAGATTTTAGTTTGACCTTGCGATCTAACAGCCAACGGTTGTCAATATGTGACTGAGGAAGAGAGGAGGGAAACACTGACGACTGAGACCAGTATGGGTTATGGGTGCTTGCACATTTTTCAGATGTTTTTAAGAATGATGTTACTATAAGTAACTACCACAGCCCCCCGCCCCCAATAAACAGCAAGAAACTTACCAATAGCTAAAGCAACAATCTAGGTTTCAAGAGGTAAAAAAGAGAAGCAGAAAGTGTCTCCTCTTTTCTCTGGGGTTCAGAATGACCCTAGCCTGAGCCAGTTTTGAAAGAGTAACAAAACAGTTCTGGGAAGGGGTTTGACAGTCTGTGTTAAAATAGCACAACATTTTATTGTTCAGAACATGAGGGACTAAATCCAATTGCTAGTCCCAGCCACAGAAGACCTATTGATTCAGGAATTGATCCAGTTGGTCTTCTCTAGTTGGGATTAACAACTGGATTTAGGCTGTGAAATTCCTCGACCAAATCATTAGCAGGAAAGAACAGGGTTGGTTTTTTTAATGCAATAGTTGAAAGATTGTGAGACAAATTGCCTAAAAGAAGCTCACTGTCCTTCCTTGTTACGTTTTAGGAAGTTCTGCAAACCTTTGTCAGGCAGACATCCAGACACCAAACAAAAATGATTTCAGAATGAGAGAAAAGATATGGATTTGTGCCGCTATTGCTCAGTTTATATTTTATTATAACCTACATTATGATGGCAGGATAAACCTCCTAAATAGCTGCAGAAAGCCAGATTAAAAACACTGAATTAAAACTTGCAATAGAATTTTCACAGGCATTAGTAATCTGGTAAACAATACATCCAGCCTTCTATTTCTATATTAATCCATCAAAGAAATACGTATTCTACTGTATTTTGTATTTAAAGTGAAAATTGGAAAGATTTATAGTTTCTTGGTGAATAAACGTAAGAAAAAAACACAGATGGTACAAGATATATACCAGTTTATTGTTGTCCACTGGAAATATTGGTGAAATAGAGTGGGGGAGACTTACCTCCATCAAGATGACTACATCATCATCTTCCTCCTCATCTTCCCACTGCCGATGAACAGGTACGTCTAGCATCACAGGCACTTCTTCATCCGAGGAGTCAGATATGGTGATAAGCCCCTCGTCTCTGTGGTTAATCCTATCTGAAGGAAGGAGGACACACTTATCTACCAGCTGAAGCATTACAGCAGCTCATAAATATTTATTCTTTACTTCTTATGGCTCCACGTTGAAATATGTTTCCTGAGTTTGCATTGTAATAAGGTGGAAGAGGAACTCAAGGGCACTAACTCTAGAATAGCTTGCCATTCGTCCCTTGTCAAGACTTGTCAGATCAAGGGTACACAACACACACACAAATCTTCAGTGCCGCTAAGATGCTATTGCCCCAAATGGTAGCAAAACAACTGCAGATGCCAGAATGTACCTGTGAAAATCAAGTAAGCCTTGTGAGAAAGATTCAATTTGAGGAGGGAGGCCAAGAGTTGAACTCCATTTGCAGTGGAAGGTTGATAGCCACTGAGACCACCATGGAAACCAAAGCTTCTAAAGAACTTACGGTCACACCATAAATGAGAAGCCTCCAAGTCATTTTATCATCCAAAGGTCTGCTCAGGTGTTGCAGACTCAGGGCCCTGGCTACCTTGACTGAGTCTATCCACCTGGAATGGGGTCTTCCTCTTCCACTTCCTTCTACCTTACCAAACATTATTGTCTTTTCTAGTGGGTCATGTCTACTCAGGATACGGTCAAAGTATGACAGCCCCAGTTTGGTCATTTGGAGTCTAGAGAGAGATCAGGCTTGATCTGTTCTAAAACCCATTTATATTTGTCTTTTTAGCAGTCCATGGTATTTCCACAACTCTTCTCCATCACCACATTTCAAGCGAGTTGATTCTCTTCACACAGAAATTGAAAACACAATGGCATGGACAATCCAAACTTTAGTATTCAATGATATATCTTGATAGTTCAGAATCTTGTCTGGCTAACTTACCTTTCCCTCGGTGGCTCTGGAAACTATTCAAGTCAATGACTTCTTCATTTCCACCGCCCTCTTCCATGTTAGAAAACTATGCACTCAAGGGCCAACACCTGAGCATGGCACTCACTCCTTCAAGAGCACCTAGAAAAAAAGAAGAGACATATCTGACTTTTCTGTACATGGTAGAAACTCCAGACAGAGTTCTACACAATGTTTGCTTTCCATCACCTTAATGAAGATCAGCAGCAGAGCAAAAATTCATAGTTATTCTTTAAAATGCTGGTGTTAATTGAAAGGCTGCTCAAAGACACATAGAAAATCCTTGTCCAAATATACAATAATCCCATATGCAATTGTTAATCCACTCACAAGCAAGGCTTCTATTTACCTGAAGATCTACCACACAAGCACAGAATCTAATTTTCGACACAAATTTGCCTACCTTAGGACTACAGAATCCTATGCTGTATAAAAACAACACTGGGACTGACCTCTAAACAGATGTGCAAGGACGAAAATTGAAAAATTCTCATGTTTCACTGGAAATTAGAAATTTTAGTCCCCACAGTGGGGATGGGGGGGGGCCTAAACCCAGGAAAACCCAATTTATCAGCACAAGTGCTCTTTTGGGTATTGATCTTTTTCCAAAGCAAACCTATGAAAGCTCCACCATCCCATACACCATCTCTGGGTCCCTCTGCCATAGACTTTGCTTCCCATCACTTCAATAACTAAAGAAGTTTCCACACCAATAGCTCCTAAGGTTAATATAAGATACTCTACTGGGATTCCTTCCTTTTCCTCAGAAACACTTATGTTATTTAATTGGGTCAGCGCTGGTTTATACTTGGATGGGAGGCTGCCAATGAACACTGGGTGCTGTAGGCTACATTTCGGAGGAAGGAGCTGGCAAAATCACCTTGCCTAAGAAAACCCTATGAAATTCATGGGGCCACCATAAGTCGACAGACAACTTGGAGGCACACATCGACTAACTAAATATTGAAGCCCACTTGATCCAGCCACCCATGTTAGTGTAGTTATGATTCCTGGAATGCTTTACTTTCCCCTTTCACAGGACCAAAGCTTGCAAAGGTTACTTTTTTGATTACAATTCCCCAAATTCCCTAGCCAGCAAGAGTAGAAGCCATGCCAAGAGGAAGATTCTGAACCTTTATGCGGACAGAGTAACATTCCCAGCCTCTCCAGTGGAGACAATATTGTCAACTCTTTTCTCTCATAGGCAGTCGCATCGGCCAATAGGTTACCAGTTATACTGAGAACGTTCATGTGGCTAAAATGGAATGTGCTGAGTTAATGGAGCAAACCCCAAAGAAGAAAACAAGCGCCTGTCATCATGCTGAAGCCTCTGTCCGGTCCCAGCTGAAAGGGGAAATTATCTTAGTAACAACAGGACTAAACCTCTGACTAAGCCAAGTATGCATGCTTTTGGGGAACTGAAACTGAAAGTTCTCAGAGCTTCAGGGCAAGAAAGCCACACAGGACAATCTTTAAAACAATGCTGGCAGCATAATTTACAAGCTGGGGTGGATGCACACACCCATGTTCCCAGAAATCGAACTAGCAAGTAAAACTGCACACAGAAAACTGTTATAGATTGGGTCTCCCTTATCCAAAATACTTGAGACCAGAAGAGTTTTGGATCTCAGATTTTGGAATATTGGTGTATTATCGAAAGATGAAATCGGTCCATTTTTCGTTTACACTTTATAAACATAGCCTGAAGGTAATGTTATAAATAATATTTTTAATACTATTGTGCATGAAATACAGTTTGTGTGCAGTGAACGATCAGAAAGGAATGGTGTTACTATCTCAGCCACCCATGTGGACAATTTTGGAGGATTTCAGATTTCCAGATTGGGGAGACTCAATCTGTATGTAAACACAGGCCTGTTTATGTCCCAATATCTCAGTATGCACAGAATTGATAGGAGTATGATGTCTAAACTGAGGGAATGAATAGTGCCACTCTATTCTGCTTTGGTCCGACCTCACCTGGAAAACTGTGTCCAGTTCTGGGTACCACAATTCAAGAAGGTTAAGAGGTGATATGACAGCCCTGTTTAAGTATTTGATGGGGTGTCATATTGAGGGTGGAGCAAGTTTGTTTTCTGCTGCTCCAGAGACTAGGATTCAGAGCAATGGATGCAAGCTACAGGAAAAGAGACTCCACCTCAACATTAGGAAGAACTTCTTGACAGTAAGAGCTGTTCAACAGTGGAACAAACTCCCTTAGAGTGGAATCTCCATCTTTGGAGGTCTTTAAACAGAGGCTGGATGGCCATCGAATGTCACAGGGAAGGCTTGAATGGTGTATTTCTGTATAGTAGAATAGGGTTGGACTGGTTGCTCCTTCTGGTTTCTTCCATGATTCCATGATGTTAGCTGCTTCAGGGACAAATTTTGCAGGAAGGCAGTAAATTGTGTAAAATACCTTCTTTTTACCTCCACTACAACCCTACAATCTATGTCAATTTCCACTTAAATATCATGCATTCCAACATTTCACAGATGAAAACGAGGACATGTATAGAAGTATTTACAAAGCTAGTTTAAAAGAGTAAAGGATATCTCATATCTCCTTTGAAGAAAATGAAAATCAATAGGGATTGAAACAACACCAATCCCTGATCCTAACAGGTGCTGATGCTTCACACCAAAAGAACTGTGACAGCAGTGAAGACTTTCAACTGAAGACACATTTCTTATCTCAACCTTTGCATCCATTTTGAACTTACCTTGCCACTTGACAGTGTCCAAGAGAACTAATAATAAGAACAGAGGGCCAGGTAAAATTCCAGAACAACTTAGCTGGGAAGATTTTAACATGCTTGCCAATGTGCATCCCAATTAAAAGGTGCCAAAAATAATTAAGAAAGCATTAATTTCTTTCCTAACCTGGCACGGCCACAAAGAAGGCACTGTACTATCAAAGGTACGGCTGGTATAAAGAAGACAGGCAGGAAAGGTTTCTCAAGCAGTCCCAAAAAACAGACAGGTATTTGAGAGAGAGGGGAGGGAGAAACCAGATGTTCCTTTAAACATCCTTGCCCAAAACTCTTGGGTTTTGAAGGCCATAAGCAGAAGCTCAAACCATGTCAGGAAATGGATGATCAAGGAGCACCAATTACTTTGGCTGATGGTTTAAATAACATTCAAAAATGAGAGAAGGCGAAAATAAAGGAAAATGCATTTGTGCCAGGATGCCTCGCAAAGATACAACTTTGGTCTTTCTGCAACTTCAACAGCTGCTGCCCCTGAACCTTTCCATCAGGAGGGAACATTCAATGAGCTGCAGATAATGCTATGTGGTGAGTTGAATTCCCATCACCCAGACACACTTGAGCTCCTTTGCAACTGATGCTGCTCCATCCAAATCCCTGCAGCTGCCTGCGTGAAGCAACAGTGGTTAGAACTGGCCCCTGCAACAAACTCCTTCTGTTAACAAGGTCATAGCCTGCCTAGAACAAATCTCAACAACATGCCATTTAATAAAAGATGTATTCTTTCCTTATTATGATAACAGCTAACAGTTATTTAAACCCCTCAGTTTAAAGTCTTCATCTAGCCATTCCTTCCACAACAAGGCTGAAGAAGATTGTCTCTTCAAGCTAAGCCAATAAAACCAATAGCTTAAAGCACGCTCAATTCCAGCATGCCTCGTCCATCTAGAAAGGGAAAAGTTGGCAGCAAACAGACACATTATAAAGCCAAGAGTGAATAAGCCCAATTTAATTTTGCATGCAGTACAATCACGTGAGAACACTTCAGACGACAGGTAGGAGCATGTGTGCCTATTCCAATGCTACGCGATAAAAAAGCTTGACGACAAAAACAAAAGAAGACAGGGAAAAAGCTAGGCAGAACACTTTAACACTTTCCCCCCGCTGTGCTAGATTTGTGTGTGTGTGGAATCTCCCCTGGTGATCCAGCATTCAAACAGGCCAGTTTCCATCTGCAGCAACAAGAGAGATCTGAAATAATGCTTAAAAAAATTAAAATGACTTATGTCCTGCTGACTGCGCATACAGTTTATAATATTTCAAAATATCAACTTTCATACCTCCCTCCCAATTCCCAGAACTGTATACCTCATCATAGAAGATGGTTCTGAGAAGGCTTATCCCTTCCCCACTCTTATCTGTAAATGACACAAGAAAGTCCATGCCTCTGTTTTGGCTCCAAGGCATTTTTGCTTGACATGCGACATGGGCACAAAGGGGGCCAGAACCACTGTTGCTTCCCAGAAGGCTGATTTCCCATAAGACTTGGCATCCTTGGAGCAGGGAGGAGCAAGCTACTGTCCTCAATTCTACACCATCTTCCATTCCCAGAAGAGCTGCACATGATCTGAAGTCATCTTTACTAGCAGTAGCACACCCAATTGTTCCATTCACACACCCAACAGCCCTGAGGCCCATTCTTCAGTTCTGTATATTGAGCTGCTCTCAGTCTGGAGAGAACTGGGATGGTTGGAAGAGATGAGTATCTAGAACTATATGCAATAGGTGATTTTAGACACATAGATGGTTTTTTCCTCTCCAATACTCTCTACTGAACTGGTCATCAGAAAGCAAGGACTGTATCTGGACAGCTAGTTAAGGTAACTCCTGTAACCTGGACATTGTCCTACCTTAGCCAACTTGCAGGCAATTCAAGTGCCACATATAAGTAAAGTAAATATATCTAGGCAGGAAAGGTAATAAATATTTATGGGTCTGTAAAAATTGCAGACTTATCTGACTAGCCCATGTGTGGGAAGAGATGAAGGAGACCCAGCTTAGCACAAACAAAAGATTTGCTGCCCAGCATCTCCAAGTAAGAAGAGAAGTAGCAGAAGGTGAATAGGAGGGGTTGGGAAAGACTCTGTAGCAAAGCTAGAATCAGTATCCATCATCCTAGAATGAAACTGTTGTGATGTCTGTAGTAGGGTCCCAATTTCCAGTGCTGGGGCGCTTGGAGTTGAGCTTCTTAATTTTCCACAGTGGCTATGGCCTTTTCTTGTTCCAGGGCACAGTAGCAAATTTAAAAGCTCCTAAACAACAGAGCATGCTGTTACTTGGCCATCTACCATCAAGTGGAAGCACCACTATAGCCTCCTCAGCACTACCCCAGAGGACACTTTATTGAGCATCTCCTCAAATTTGGAGCTGGCTCTGCCCTAAAGAGCTACGTCCAGGAATAAATAAAACTCTTACACTGGCATATGCCACAACAAAACAGTTAAAAGGTAATATACACAATAGGGGAGTTAACTGGATGATGAAGAAGAAAAGAATGAGCTACTTAAAAGATAGTGACAGGCCCACTGTTCAGACACACACATTTTCACAGCATTTCAATACAGGTTTTAAAGCTACTATTTTGCCATATTGCAAAGCGCTCTCTCAGCTTATCCTTGATGGCGTTTCATACACGAAGCATTTCACAACGCGCGAGATCTGTCAATCGACATACAGTACTCCTTGTGAAACAAACCCTCATGCCACACTTGAGGCAGGGCAGAGGATTGCTGTCTCCAGCAACAAAATGTTGTCAGTGTAGGAGGACAAGGTCTCTGGTGCAGCTGTAGATCATCACTGCCAGCCTCCACAGCAAACGGCTGAAAAGGATGGCCAACGCTGCCTAAAATCTGGGTGGACCCAAACTTGGGAAAGGATGGATTGAGTCTCCCTTGTTCAAAACGTTTGGGACCAGAAGTGTTTTGGAATTCAGATATTTGTGAATTTTGCACTATTTACATACACTTTGGGCCCATACAGACAGGCCAAAATAAAGCTGCTTCGGGTCACTTTGGAGGTATACTGTTTAAACGATGCATGCATCCTAAGAGGCTGGAAGCCACACCAAAGCCACAATCCAGTCCTAAGGACTAGAGTGCAGCTTTGGCACAGCTTCTGGCCTCTTAGGATGCATGCATCATTTAAACAGTATACCTCCAAAGTGGCCTGAAGCAGCTTTATTTTGGCCTGTCTGTATGAGCCCATAGTGAGATATCTTGGAGATGGGACCCAAGCCTAAACATGAAATTTATTTATCTTTCACATACACCTTATTAACACAACCTGAAGGTAATTTTATACACCATATTTTTTAATAATTTTGTGCATGAAACAAAACTTGTGTACACTGAACTATCAGCAAGAAAAGGTGTGACTATCTCAGCCACCCTTGAAAAAAAGTTTGGTTTTGGGAGTATTTCGGAATTTCGGATGAAGGAGACTCAAGCTGTATATGTAATGGATAGATAGATAAATCTGCTGTGGCCATTGCCCCAGAGGGAGAGAAGAACCAGCGAACTGGATCCCTTCCCCACCACCATTCGCTTCTCCTTTTGTGTCATGTCTTTTTAGATTGTAAGCCTGAGGGCAGGGAAATTAAATTAAAATAATAATAATAATGATAATAATTGTAAGCTGCTCTGAGAGCCTTTGTGGCTGAAGAGTGGAGTATAAATACTACAGACAGAAGACAGATAGAAGAGCCAGCATGGCATAGTAGTTTCAGGGCTAGATTACGACTCTGGAAACCAGGGTTCTCAGCTCAGCCATGAAACCCATTGGGTGACCTTGGGCAAACCACATACTCTCAGCCTCAGGGGAAGGCAATGGCAAGCTTCCTCTAAACCAGCGGTTCTCAACCTGTGGGTTGCGACCACTTTGGGGGTCAAACAACCCTTTCACAGGGTCCGCCCAAGACTAATGGAAAAAGGAACGTTAGTACTTACCTGAGATACGTCCCTTTCCAGCAGAGAAGGTCCTAAGACCATTTCCGATGGTCTTAGGAACCAAGACAAAAATAATCTTATGGTTGGGGGTCACCACAACATGAGGAACTGTATTAAAGGGCCGCGGCATTAGGAAGGTTAAGAACCATTGCTCTAAACAAATCTTGCCAAGGAAACCCAATAATAGGGTTGCCTTAAGTGTCACCATAAGTTGGAAATGACTTGAAGGCATGCAACAACAGCATATGCAGCAACACAACTGCATCAAAGGGGGGGGGGGAATCCAGGGTAATAATGTTCTTCATCAGTATAATCAGTGGAATGCCATGCAAGTGTATTGAGAATATAGCCCCCAGAGTTCAGCAGGCCTTACTTACTACCAGATAAATGTGAACAAGCAATCTAAACACTCCTCTCTCCTAACCTAACTGCTTCTCACGCTTCATTATGTTATCGAGTTATAGATTTGGAAAGGGAAAAACAAAGTTCTCCCTTCCAAATGCTAGCAGAACAAGGTTCCCACAGAACCATGTCATCTCTGAAGAAACGCACACTCAGTCTGCCAAGGTCACCCACACAATGTGTGCCATCTCTGAAGCCACAGTGCCATCTCCCCCAAAGTCCCATGTCCTTATCATCTCCCACTTCACCCACATCAGGAATAGACTGCTGCTATACTTTCTCTGTATACACAACCAGCCCATGAATGGGGACAGATTTTGATCCTGCGTTGAAACTGGGAGTGTAACCTTGCAATGACAATGAGCAATAGTGGGCTTTTTCCCCCCCCCAAGGAGGAATGAAATAGCCTTGGGAAAGAAAAGAGCAAAGAGGAAAGGGAATGGGGGAGGTATCAGAGAGGACATAAGACTGACTTTGGGAACAGGTGGAAGACAAGGCAGCTGGGAGATGAAAAGGAGAACCGAAAGAAAGGAAAGAAGGGGGATGAGACTAGATGGGCAAAAGGACAAGGCAGGTATGGAGGCTGAAGGTTAAGGTTCTAAGCGCACAAACTTGGGCTGCCTAAAGTAAGGCCTGTTACAGACTGCCAAAATAAAGCTGCTTCGGGTCTTTGGAGGTATGCTGTTTAAATGATGCATGCACCCTAAGAATCCAGAAGCTGCACCAAAGCTGCACTCCAGTGCTTAGGAATGGAGTGTGGCTTTGGCACGACCTTCGGACTCTTAGGACCCATGCATCATTTAAATAGCATATCTCCAAAGAGACCCGAAGCAGCTTTATTTTTGCAGTCTGTAACAGGCCTATAAACAAGATCAGAGAGGCTGACAAAGAAGCCCTAGGAAAAGCTGGAGCAAAAAGACAGGAAGTTAATGACACAGAAGGCAGAAATGGTGCGAACAGGGAAAAGACGCAAAGCAGGCAGGAAGGTCAAGAAGGTATAAGAATCTGCTTTCTACTGTTTCTGGACCATTGGTTCGTTTGGTTCAACCATGTCTGCAGCTCTCCCAGGTTTTGCCAACCCTACCTGGAAACACCTTGGCTTGGAACTGGGGCTTTCTGCCAACAGAGCATGCATTGCTTCTACTGGGCTACAACTTCTCCATGATGATGATGATGATGATGATGATGCAGGAGCAAAGAAGAGGACTAGGTACAAACAGGTGGAGAAGGAGGCAGCAGACAAGGGAAACTGGCTGGAAGAGAGAAGCGTTGTGGTCAATGGGGCTGCAAGGGTGAGAAATAAGGGGAGATGCCAAGCCAAGAGGGTGTGGGTTGTGGAGAGGAGTCTTCTGTCTGCCTACTGGGACTGCATCCACACTGGAGGAATAACCCAGTTTGGCACCGCTTTAACTCTTCTCTGACTCAATGCTATGGAATTCTGGGAGTTGGAGTTTGTTGTGGGGCCCAGAACGGAGCTTTGCTCCGCTCTGGGCCCCACAACAAACTCCAACTCCCAGAATTCCATAGCAAAGTGTCAGACAACAAAAAGCGGTGCCAAACTGGGTTATTCCTCCAGTGTGGATGCAGCAGAGTCAGAGAAGGCAAACTGAAGGTAGGAATGAAGGAGACCTAGGAGAGAAAAAGATGGTGCTGATAATAAGTAGGGCCTAAATGGGGGCAGCTATAAGGAGACCAAGAAGGCAAAGAGATCTCAAGCAGGTCAAGCCTGAACTCTCCCTGGAAGCCAAGACTGAGGCCATCAGGCGCATCCTGAGAAGGCAGGACTGGGTCGAAAAGACCCCAATGCTTGGAAGGGGAAGGAGGGGGTCCTTTGGGGAAGAAGGGAGCTCCTTTCCCAAGGCAGGGAGAGGGGAAAGTGTGGCCAAGGCAAAGTGGGGCAGAGGCAAGAAGAGGAAGAGAAGGGGGTCTTGTAGTGTGGAAGGGGCTGAAGGGGAGGCTAGGGAAGCCCCCTTCCTGAGGCAGACATAAGAGGAGGAAGAGAGAGAGCTAAAGGAGGGAAGAGGGGACCAAAAGTGCTGCCAAGGAGCAGAGGCAAAAGGAGGGAGAGAAGGGGGTCCTGTGGGGAGGAAGGGGCTAAAAGGGGAACAGGGGCAGCTCTCCTCCTGGGGCAAACAAGAGAAAGAGATCAAGGAGAGGCGCTGGCAGGGGAAAGTGGGGCAGGAGGAGGAGGAGGGGTCCTGTGGGGAGGAAGGGGCTAAAAGGGAGACCCCTTCCTTAGAGAAACAGAGGGGGAGATAGGAAGGGGCGCTGCCAAGGGAAAGTGAGGCAAAGACAAAAGGAGGGAGGAGAGAGGGGCTAAAGGGGAGAAGAGGGGAAAGGAGTGTTGCCAAGGGAAAGTGGGGCAGGTAGAGAAGGGGCTCCTGTGGGGAGGAAGGGGAGACCAGGGGAGAGGAGGAAAGGTGGGGCAGGAGAAGGGAGAGAGGGGAGCCCTAGGGAGAGGAAGGGTCCCAAGGAGGGCAGAGGGGGAGGCGGCCGCTCACTCACCAGCCAGGGCCGGCCGGCCTGCCTTCCTTCCTTCTTGCCTCTCTCCGTCCAGGCCTCCCCTCAGACCTCCTTCCTTCCTTCCTTCGCCAGAGACCGACCGGGGCTTGTCTCAGGCTCCTTCCGGCCTCGGCCCTCGCCGCGCGCCCCCCTCCCACGTGACCCACGGAGGCGGAAGAGGGAAGAGCGAGAGAGAGAACTGTCCAGGGACCATAGAGAGCCAAGCCAGGGGGACAGAGCGGCCTCTTGCGTCGACGCCGCTCTCTCGGGGCACGCGCATCATAGAGACCCGAGGGAAGGGGTCACGTGACGCCCCCGAGTCCTCAGAGGCGGAAGCCGGGCTTCTCTCGCTCGTTTATGTATTTCCCAGGCGCCTCAAGTCATGGCTCCTTGTTATTGGCTGCGTCCACAGTGGAGAAATAACCCGGTCTGGAGCCGCTTTAACCTTTAAGCCAACTCCATCTGGGAAGATAGGAACTTTCAGATGCCCTGGACCCTAAACTTATAAAGTAGTGGTTCCCAAACTTTGGTCCTCCAGGCTTTGGGACTTCAACTCCCAGAAGCCGCAGCCAGGTTGGCCAACTGTCAGGAATTCTGGGAGATGGAGTCCCGAAACATCTGGAAGACCAACGTTTGGGAATCACTGCTATAGAGGTCATAGGTCACAACCAGTTTGAATTAGAATCATAGACTCCTAGAGTTGGAAGGGACCCCAAGGGCCCTGATCCAGTCCAACCCCCTTCTTCTGCCATGCAGGAACTCTCAATCAAAGCATCCCCAAGAAATGGCTGTCCAGCCTCTGCTTAAAGACAGCCAACAAAGAAAGAGACTCCACTACACTCCAAGGAAGGAGTGTGTTCCACTCTCAAACAGCCCTTACTCTCAGGAAGTTCCTCCTAATGTTGAGGCGGAATCTCTTTTCCTGGAACTTGCATCCATTGTTCCAGGTCCTGTATTCCGGAGCATCAGAAAACAAGCTTGCTCCATCCTCAATATGACATCTCTTCAAACATTTAAACAGGGCTATCATGTTACCTCGTAACACTTTGCCAGGCTAAACATACCCAGCCATAAGGCATGGCTTCCAGACCCTTCACCATCTTAGTCACCCTCCTTTGGACACATGGCTCCAGTTTCTCAATGTCCTTTTCCAATTGTGGTGTCCAGAACTGGATCCAGTATTATTCCAGGTGGGGCCTGACCAGAGCAGAATACAGTGGCACTATCACTTCCCTTGATCTAGACACTATACTTCTATTGATGCAGCCTAGAATCGCATTGGCCGTTTTAGCTGCCACATCACACTGTTGACTCATGTTCCACTTGTGGTCCACTAGGACTCCTAGCTCCCTTTCATATGGAGTCTCCTTAAGCCAGGTGTCCCCTGTCCTATATCTATGCATTTCATTTTTCCGCCCTAAAGTGCAGTACCTTACCTTTCTCTGTATTTAAAATTCATTTTGTTAGCATTGACCCAGTTTTCTAATCTATTCAGGTCAGTTTGGACTTCGATCCTCTCCTCTGGAGTATTAGCTGCTACTCTTCCTAACTGTGCCAGGAAACAGACTGGCAGCCAGTGAAGGTACTGGAGCAATATGGGTGTGCCATATAACCAGCCCCAGTTAACAAAACTCCCTCCTACCTTCCCTGAGTTTGTTTGTGGGTTTGGTTAGGAAGAGGAGGATGAGAAAGAAGCCAAGGGAGGAGATAATCACACAGGTAAACATACATTAGGGTTGCCAGGTTTCCTTTATTATAAGGGAGGCCCTTCATTTGAGAGCCAGAAAGTGTGTCCCTTATTATAAGGAATGTCCCCTGTTTCAGGGTTGGAAAGCTTTTCTTTATCTATAGACTTAACAAGATGTCACATATATATAGACACACACACACACACACACTGTATTTTGGGGACGTGGCACCTATATGAAACCAGAAAGGTGTGCATCCTCTCATTTACAAATGTGGATAATATGTTCATTTTACAGAGCAACGCATGGTCAGGTGAACAGAAATCCATTGCCCTTGACTTCAATTACTGCAAGGTCAGTATGTAGAGAGATCTTGTATCACCTTTGAGACTAACTGAAAGAAAGGAGTTGGCAGCATGAGCTTTTGTAGACTTCAGTCTACTTCCTCAGATGCATTTGGTCTGAGGAAATGCATCAAATGCATCTGAGGAAGTAGACTTTAGTCTACGAAAGCTCATGCTGCCAACTTCTTTCTTTCAGTTAGTCTCAAAGGTGCTACAAGATCTCTCTACATACTGACCTTACAGACTAATACAGCTATATCTTTAAATTCTATTCATATATTAAGGTAGTTTTAACTTGTTTAATGCATCTGAAGAAATAGACTTAAGTCTATGAAAGCTCATGCTGCCAAATTCTTTCTTTAGTTAGTCTCAATGGTGCTACAAGATCTCTACATACTGATTCTACAGACTAACACGGCTATATCTTTGAATTCCTCCTCCTCATCATCATCAGAAGAGGGACTCAGCATGGCATCTGTCTTCGAAGCAACCCCTTTCCTATAACAATGTGCAATGAAACCCTCTTTGTCGTTGGCAGAAAGGAAAACTGGACTCTGCTTGGCTGTAAAAGCCTCCCTTGAGTCGCTCAAGGATTAACTAACAGCATTAATAGGTTTATTAATTACCAGGGGTAAAAGCTTGGCAGTGACTTTTACAGCTGGTGCATTTTACCGCTGGAGGCTGGAGCTCAGAACGGAAACGTCTCCAACAAAGAAACAAGAACCAGTTCTCCCAGGGAACATAAAAAAGCAGTTTTCTGTCTTCAATTCTAGATCAAATCTCCATTGTGTGGGTCACTACAGTAATTTCTTTTCTTAGGACAACTGGACTGGTACATTAGTCCAAAACACACTGCAGAAATAATCCAGTTGGAGACCTCTTTAACCGCCCTGGCTCAGTGTTAGGGAATCCTGGGCACTGTACTCCCAGAATTCCCTAGCACTGAGCCAAGGCAATTAAGGCGGATTATTCCTGCAGTGTATTTTGGACCTATGTTTCATAAGCACCCTTTATACACATGGCCTGGAAGTGATTTTATACACAATATCTTAAAATCATTTTTGAAATGAAGTCTGTGAACACTGAACCATTGGAAAGCAAAGGTGCCACTACCTCAGCCCCCCATGAAAAAAGGTTTGGGATATTGGAATGTTTTGGATTTCATAGGCCTGGTTCCCACTACCTTTTAAACCAGAAATCGGTTTGAACTGAATCAAATGACCCTGGTTCTCCATTTGAATCGATTCGGAGAGGAGGGCCATGCGCTAGACCCATTTAACCTGCGTCTTTTCGGATAAATCGATTCTGCGCAAGTGTGAACCAGATGCGGATCGGAATCTATTTAAATTTGCCCTTTGACCAGAGGTCTATTTTGAACCAATTCATTTGTGAATGTGAACCACAAGTGGGTTATTTTACAGAGGAAAAATGCAATCGGGGCAAACGTAGTGGGAACCACGCTCCGTTGTCAAATCGATCCATCGATTCAGATCGCAAACCACTTTTTTTGTAAGTGGAAATGAGGCCTTAATTCCAGATAAAGGAGACTCAAGCTGTAGCATGAGACTAAAATTGCCCTTCTGTGCCAGCAGATGGGGCTCTGAGATCAATGACCTCTTGGTTAAAACAGCTACAGATGATTTTTGGCAGTCTGTCGCAACTTAATACATCTGTGGCACGTAACTGGCAAAGTCAGCATAAATAAGATAAGCCTCCCAGTAGCTCCTAATAAATTGGGAAACGTGGGCAAGGATCAAGTTAAAACGTTTCACTGGGATTTTCCAGCAGCAGTGAATGGGTCTAAGTGACCTCTTTCTTCCCCACAAGACCCCCTTACTATGCCCTCTGCACATGCAAAGATCCCATAGCATCATTCTGCAAAGGACAACCCAAATCTTGTACCTGTGGGCAGTATTTTATTTTACAAGTTATTTAATAAGGTGTCTTTGAGTCCCACCTCTGGGGAAAAGGCAAGGTATAATAAGCAAATATAAATACAATTTCCTATAAAGAAAGCTACTTTATTCTGACTATATCTTTGACTGTACTGAATATTTATTTGCAGAGCCCACAATAAAATGTTTTGTAGGCTATAATGGTTCAATTTTGGCATTGGGACTTAGGGATTCCACACTGTATTTCCCACTGAGACATGAAACTCATTAGTAAGACCTTCAGCTACTCAATCCAGTATATTTTTGTTTGAAAGAGAAGAGCTAGAAAGGGAAAATATATGAAAGTGTTCTTTTCTGTAGCCCAGTGTCTCTAGTCCTCATGGCCATAACACAAAGCATGAAAACCGTGATCTGTATTCTTAGCATTTTTGTATATTACATTATACTTAACCTTCTTAGCTTCCCTTTTCTGTTCTGAAGTGCTGTTTCAGGGTACCTAGTTCTCATGATTTGATTTCTAAATACTGCAAACTGAGCTTTCAACACCAGAATGAGAAAAGGGATTTCAAAAAATCCTAATAAATAATAATAATATTCAAAAAGCATATTTGCATTCTCTTGGGATAGTTGTGATATGTTGCTCATGCTGAGCGGAAACCAGGAGAGTAGGTTTTTAAAAACTGAATGTACAGTTCCAGATAATGCAATTTATCATTCGTTCTAAAACCATCCCGTGAAATTGCCCTTAAGTCACGTTTACCCAAATTCCCCAGAACATTTTAAGCTCAGCAGCCCTACCACCAAATTGCTTTATAAATGCAGACGACTTTAGAAAATGGATGAGCAATTTTAAAGAGAGAATTTCTGATTACTGTGTATTGATGCTAACTTGCACTTTGATGGATTTTAAGAGATTAAAGAATAGACCAGAAATGCTGGCTCTCTGTTGGTGTAGTATTTATGGATTCAACACTGTGATATCACTATACAGTAGTAATTCTTTTTCAGTATTTAGGCCTAAAGGATAACTTAAAAATGTTCCCACACACTGCAGAAATAATCCAGTTTGAGGCCACTTTAACTGCCGTGGCTCAATGCTATTGGATCTTGGGATTTGTAGTTTGTTGTGGCACCAGAGCTCTCTGACAGAGAAGGCTAAATGTCTCACAAAACTACAGTTCCCAGGATTCTCTAGCACTAAGACAGGACAGTTAAAGCAGTCTCAAACTGGATTATTTCTGCAGTGTATTTTGGACCAGTATCTTTTTGTAAGGGGGAAGTATCACCCTGGACCCCAAAACTGGGGGGGTCTCTTTCAACTCTAAAGATTCTATGATTAAAAGTGTCAGAGACTCAACTACAAAGACTTCCATCTACAGAATATTTCTGGGACCAAGGGACTGAGAATTGCAGTCCAGCAGATTGGGAGGAGAGAGCCAACATGGCACAGTGGTTTGGGCGTTGGATTGGATTACAACCCTGGGGACCCGGAATCAAATCCCCACTGAGCCATGGGATTTGTAGTTTTGTGAGGCACCAGTACTCTTTGGCAGCACCCAGCCACTGGCATATTTGCGGTGTGGCTACTCTGCACATGGGCTGTGCAGTGATGATGGAGCGTATCTTCGCACGTGGATATTCACACTACATTGTGGGGAAGTTGGAAATGAACCAACGTGTGACCTTGTTTGTCTGGCTCGGCGCTTCCTCATTCAAACCGAAAAATTTTGCTCTTCAGAGGAACAGAGTGTACAGGAAAAGAATGATAATTTTATCATGGGGGAGATGGAATGAGATCACCTGGAAAGAGTAACATCCAACCAGTAGAGACTTTCCCTTGAAGGAGAGATGATGCATTGGCTTTAAGTGTTAACTACTGTATATCTAAGCCAGAAATCTGTAGCTGAGTGCACTTTCTCTTCCCTAGGTAGAAAGAAACTCCAACTCAAGCTTCAGCAAGTCCGCCTCTTCTGATCTCATGACAAACTGGACAGATTTACCGGGAGAGGGAAAGAGAAAGACGGACATCGTGGAGACAGAACAATTCACCAAGTTCCAGCCCTTCTGCTCAGCATTAACAGTGCTTTCAATCATCGCTCACCATTTGCATTTTCACATCTTCCAGATAAGCGACTTGCTCATGTTTCAGCCTCCTAAATGAATGCAATTATCTCTCTGACAAAAACCAACATCTCTTGCCCAGCGTGCCAGCACTGACTGATCCTTGTTCTACACCAAAAGGAATTTCAGGGAGGTCCAGAGACACTTGGCCACAGCAGAAGGCAACACTAAATCAAGACATTCATGAACACCTGCAGCAAGGTAAGGCTGATGCTGGAAAGGAGCTGAGTTCTCAAATAGTGGCTGGATTTGTGTTTTTGTCATGAAGGATTGAAAAAGCACAAGGACCTGCAGTCACAAAAAGCTTACTCTGAACCAACTTCCTTCTCATATTTTTCTTCATTTACTTGCTTGCTGAACCAGGAATAGGATTGGAATGGGCAAGCCTAGAAGTGGATTTCTCCTCCAGTGTGCTTCCACACACTTCTGAACCTGAATCCCATTGGCGAGTATATTTTCAGAAAACTGTGCATAGGATCAGATCAATGCAGAGCTGGTTTAAAGGCTGCAGGGTGAACAGTAAAAGCCAAGTTGTGTAGCACTTGTTAATTGGCAAATAGACCTGTTATATTCCACAGCTGTCTGGGAAGAGAGGTTAGTACAGGACTAGAATTACTCATGCGTCCTTTGGCTCAGGCATGTTGACCCGGAGCATGGACCAACATAATGGAACTAAGTCAATGTGATAACCAGTCTTGTTACCTTAAGAACAGTAATAATTATACCAATGCTACATCTGAGGTCATCCGCAACACCAGTGAGGTCTTGGTTACCACATTCCTGGGGGGTATCCTTGCCCTCATGTGCCTCATTGGGATGGTTGGAAACATCTACACACTGGTAGTAGTCAACCTCTCCAGAAGACTGAATGGCTCTATGTATGTTTATATTGTCAATTTGGCCTTGGCGGATCTCTTGTATCTCTCCACCATCCCTTTTGTCATCTGTACTTACTTTGCCAAAGACTGGTACTTCGGGGAGGTGGGATGCAGGGTCCTTTTCAGCTTGGACTTGCTCACCATGCATGCCAGCATCTTCATCCTCACCATCATGAGCACAGAGAGGTTCCTGGCCGTTGCCAAGCCCTTGGACACCCTCAGGAGGCAGAGAGATTACCAAAGAGTCATTGCCTGTGCCGTGTGGTTCATCTCCTTCCTCCTCACCTTGCCCACCATGATCCTCATTGACCTACGGACCAGCAGCCAAGATGGTGTGACCAAGCGCATGTGCTATCCAACTTGGCAGATGGAGTCCTACAAAGTCTACCTCACCGTCCTCTTCAATACCAGTATTTTGGCCCCAGGTCTCATTATTTGCTGCCTATATGCAAAGCTGGCCAGGAGTTACTGGAGATCCCAGGTGGCTATCTTTGGCCCCAAGGATATGAAGCGGTGCCCTAAGCAGAAAGTCCTGTATATGATCTTCTGCATCATCCTTGCCTATTGGACCTGCTTCATCCCATTCTGGCTCTGGCAGTTGATCAGTGTCTACCACCCGCAGCCAGAGAACCTGGAAAGCCATACCGTTGTTTGTATAAACTTCTTTGTGACCTGCCTGGCATACAGCAACAGCTGTATCAACCCTTTCTTCTACACACTGCTCTCCAAGAATTACAAGGAGTACATAAGGAGCCAGCAGAAAAATGGTCTTCTCTTCTCCATGATCAAGCCCAAGGGGGCCTCCTCAAGAAAATCTATGTTTTCTGCAAGCCACACATACACAGAATGTATGGCTGTTGCTCAGCTTGAGGGAAACGACTGCAAAGGTGTGGTCTCTCTGTGACTGAATGAATGAAAACTAGGAATGAAAAGAGGAAGCCAGCAAACAAGGTCAGCGGTCACCTGAGGTCTGGCCTTGTTGGTCCAGGTAAGAAGCAGAGGTTAAGGACTTTTAAAGATTCAACAAAGGCTGCATCAGCTGCCCTATCTGTCTCACCCATTTGCAGGATTATGCCAAGCCATCTGGGTGGCTAGCTGGGAGGGTAGGCAAACACTAGAGGTAGGAAGTAACAAATTACAATTGTACAGTTCCTTTTACCTAGTTACTTTGGGGGGAATGAAGGTGCAAGAAAACCACATTTCAAAACGTAATGTCACTAATAAGATCAAAATGTCTTTAAGTTGCTGACAATAAGCAACTTACTGTTTCTAATTTCTAATTCAAGATGGTACTTGAATTAGATGAAAGTGATAAGAGTAGAGAGAAAATAGGACATTTTAAAAGCAGCTGAAAAAGTGGGATGACCAGATTAACTGGGACTGTTCCTGCCAAATCGGGACAGTTGGAGGGTATGCTGGCAATAGTTATGTAGATATTTTCTTGCTGTAGCTGTGTCCCATGGAAATAAAATGGTCACTGCTGGACCAAGGGCACTCTGATTTAAAGGAGCATTTTGCAAAGGGTCCCTTCAAATCCAGGGCCAACCCTGCCAAGAGACCTAAAACTTGCACCCTTGAATGTGAATCTTGGAGCCCCTTCCAGAATTCTCTGAAGCTTCCAGGGATTTTGGGATGGTTCCAAGGCATCCTTATGCAAATAATTCAAAAAGGTTGATGAAGGAGGAAGGCTTGAAAGCCATGACTCTGAGACACACGTGTATCGAGATCCAATTCATCAGGTTCTCCATCTCACGTGCCCTAAATGCCCAAGGCAAACCTTGCAGGGCAGCTGACATGTGCAGGGAGAGGGTTCATGGGGGAGAGATTAGTTCAAATTGAGGCTGGCAGCACACTGCCATCACACAGCAAGTGCTTTTGCCATCACTTTGCCAGGAGAACTGGCAGCTTTAAGCCTCTTACAAGAGCACCGTTGTTCTATCCAAGGAAGAAGGAAGGAGAGGTCTAGCTAGAAAAAGGGGAACAGCAACCAATATCAATATATCTGCCATTAAACAACTCACATAATTGTTCTCCCTGTGCCTGCAGGTCTACCTTTGGAACAGCACGTGGCATGGCAACGTCTCTGTTTGTAAGTTGTTCATGTATCCTTGTTTCTCCTGAAGGAGTGGAAGAGAACAAAGCAGCCATGACGTGGTGTGTTTCATTTGAAGAAGAGAAGCCCAGAGCTTTGCAAGGGGAAGGAACGAGAGTCTGATCTCTTTCTTTAGAAACACGAAGACTGAGCAGGTATTCAGGAAGGCTTTAAAATGGTATCTCCACAAGTTGGAATTTTTCTGACGATCAATGCAGATGGATCCTGTGAGCTCTGTCTGTCACAAAAAGACTTGAAACTCCCAAGACTGGAAAGATAAAAACATACATTGTCTGTCATCCAGTGGTCAAAAGATCTTATGCTTTAGCAACACATGAACAAATATTTGATAGCTATCAGTTTTAAGAAAATGGATATGGCAATATAGTTGGATTATATTAATGCGTATATGCCCTCCAACCAGGACACGTGTGCCCAAGTAACACTGGCGTATAGTCAAGATGGCAAGAGGTATTAATGAGGAAGTGAAGACAAGTTGGGAGAGGCTGCAGCGTTACGATGTGCTGGTTATGATCAATAAAGCCCCATATGGCTTGGGTTCTGACTATTTGAAAGTCCGTAACTGTTTTGTTGGTCTTTTATTTGTAAAGCGCCACATACGGTGATAGTGCTATATAAATAAATGATGTTGATAAATAATATTAACTGTTCTAAATTGTTTTATTTAGATTGTTGTTTAATGTCTTTTACATTTTTGTGCTACAGTGGGCCCTTGGTATCTGCTGGGGTTTGGTATCTGCTGTGGACGCCAAAATCCATGATGCTCAAGTCCCATTAAATACAGTGGGGTAGTAAAATGGTATCCCTTATATAAAATAGCAAAAGGAAAAGGTTTTGGGGAATTTATATTTTAAAAAATATTTTCAAACCATGGATAGTTTAATCCGTGGATTAAAAATGTGGCTACGGAGGGCCGACTGTACATACTGTTTCAGCTATTTTGTTTTTAACCACTTTGGGTGCCATATTGGGACAAAGTGGAGAATAAATCAAATACATACACGCATTCATACATACCTTTAGTAAGTGAATATACACACAAAACACACACACTTACTTGCACATCAGATTGTTCACAGGTAATCAATTAACAGGCAGCAGTTTAACAGCCCAAGCATGGGAGATAGTTCAGTAACCAGAATAAAAGAACCTGAGCAACCTTTGGCTGAACGACCACACTAAAAGCTAGGGCCATCATGTTAAACACCTGAGATGGCAGAGTTAAAGCTTTCCTTTCCTTCCCAAACTTGCCATTAATAAAGCCAGGTTATGGGATGAGGAGCTGAGAGTGCAAAGCAGGAGCTGTCGTTTGCAAGAAGAGTCAGCTGGCAAAGACAGAGCCCTTGTGGGTTCACAACCTGGTAAGGATTTGAAAGTCTTCCCCCTCCCAGCATTTGGCATCCTTCCTACTTGAGGGACTTCCTATCATTCATGTCTTAGCCTCCTTCATGATGGACTGCCAAACTGTCTGGGAGAGCAAATCCCAGTCAGGATTATACCACTGTCAGAAACAATTAAAGAGTCTGGATCTACCTGGGCTCCTTGTGGAGTTCAGATTGTCTTCTAACTGAGCACAGGTTTCTTCCCTCCCTCTTCTTGAGCCTAGGCAATGAAAGAAAGAACAGAGGAAGAGCCAAGATACTCATTATGTTGGCCTAAAAGGATCAAGTTATAAACGTTACAGATGCATATTCAGATTTTTTAAATAAGCTGTTAGCTCTTGACACTCCAAGACAGATAAAGAAACAGGAAAGCTTACAATGGGTGAAGCACTGAATGTTTCTTGGTCCAGAACATTCATTTACTTCTTTTCTAAAACACAAGCACAGCATTTTATGGCCATCTCAACAAAGGAAGCAATTGCGGAGGCCGGTTCGAACCAAAAGGCCAAATCTTACAGGCCATTGTGCCCGCACCAGAAGACCATTCTATGGAAGACATTTCAGATTTAAAGATGGCTGTCCTGTGCATTTAGGTCCTTTGGGAATTACAAGAGTGCATCCCTGAATGGAAACAGCATGGCCCCAGAATCAAGTGAGTAAACATGTCCCTCTCTCAGTTCACAGGACCATTTTTCTTTTGTATGATTTTTCACATCTTTCCCAGTTAAGCTTCAAAGCCAGTAAAACTTCCAAAGCTTGCATTATGTATTTTGTATTTTTTGTGGACTGTATAAAGCAGGGGTCCCCAAACTGTGCCCTTTAAGAAATTTTGGACTTCAGCTCCCAGAAGCCTCGGCCCTATTGGCCAATAGTCTGGGATCCTGGGAGCTGAAGTCCAAAATCCCTTCAAGAGCACAGTTTGGAGACCACTGATATAAAGCTATTGTTGTTTTTTTGGATTTTCAATTTTGTTGTGCATTGGTTTTAATGTTTTAAAAAAGTACTATGATTTGCAGTAACTAAATGCAAAACCGGCAAAAGTAGCAACTAAATGCAAAACCTAGAATGGGATTGGAAAGTGTCACTATATATGGATCTAAAACATCTTACCTTTCAGAAATGAGATCATTAAATTGATAGGTTCTTGGTCTGCTGTGCTGCAGTTGTATTTGTAACCATGTTCCATAAAGCAAGGACTGACTGCATCATATAGAAAGATAAGATGGGTGAAGCTGAGGAAACTGTAAGGCTCACCAGCATGTCCTTGGCTCTGACTCTTGGGAGTGTAAATCACATACGTTGGCAACTTGAGCTGATACGTTCTGCAAGCATCGCTGGATTAATCGGCATCAGAGAACATGTGAATTTATTCCTCTGAAAAGCTGGAGAGTTGTTGCAAAGGAAAGTACCAAGGAAACCATATATTGTGTGTGTGTGTAGAGCTGTACAGAAAGAACGATTTGTTCAAAAAATTAGCAAAAGTGACCTGGAGGAGTGATCAGTGGGCAGGACCTCTTTCTCAACTTTCATCTGCTACATTACATTGGATACTGTACATCTTGGATACTTGTCCTTTCAAGGCTGATGTAAAATGGGGCTTTTCTAAGGGGGGAGTCTCAACCATCTTCCCCCACTCTGACAGTGTATGGCCTACTGCTTAGTGTCAGTGGGATCTCCCAAGTTGGCAGTTCTTGTAACAGGAACCAGAAATTAGCATTTTCAATATTATTTGCAGAAAAAGCAGTTAAGCGGACCATGTTGGGAGGGTAATTCTGTCTAAAGCGGTCATTTAATCTCTCCCCCGTCACGGCAAATTAAGTCGTAGATTCATTCCACTCTGCATCTGTCATGGGACTCTGGATGTGCCACTCAGTTCATTGTGCTCATTTGCCGGCTGACACATTTAAACATTCCTCAGTGTGGGACAGGCTGCCTGTAAGGTTGCAAAGTGTCTTATAAACTGACAGCTTTTTCCCCAAAGAGGATGCTTGTGTGACACACGGATGTGACCAGAAATTCAAAAGAAGCACTTTGAGTGACTTTTCCTCCAGGTAAAGAGAGATTAGTTAGTGCTGTTCAGCTAACAGGAAACTCTGAAGGCTGAATGTCCTCTGTCTACTATTCTTTGCCTCACAAATAACTCTGGTGCTATCAAGTCGGAGTACAGATGTAGCTCAGTTAACAAAGCAGATGTGTTCCTGGGCTTCAGAAAAATTGCTAGAAATAACATGGAATGAATAGACAGGTTCTTACACAACAACATGATTACATTTTAGTGTCTCCAGCGCATTAATGGGAATGCAAAATTAAAGTTGTGAGAGTTTATTGCATATGTAACAAAAATGAACATGACCTCCTGGGCCCAGCCTACTATACAATCACGGTTTATTCCAGCTGGCTCCATAACCACGTTAAATAGGACTAGTATTTCTTTAAATACTTTGATTTAGACATAAAATGAAAAACATTAGTGTACAACTTCCCCCTCCCCACACACACACACACAAAATAAAATCCGCAATAAAAATGGTGAGAAGAGTAACAAGGGTAGCAGCAATACTTAAAAACGAGACATTACAAAATAATAAGTTAAAAAATACATTATAAAGTGGTTGAGGAACAAAAAAAAAATTAACAGAGTAAAAACAAATTACATACTGCATTTTCTGGAAAACTTTCTGTGCTCTACAGTGTAGGATCCTGGGTACCGGAGCTAAGGGAAGGCGGGGAGGGAAAGCTGACTTTGAATTAGAGTGGAGGTTTCATAGACCAAACCCAATGCTGAGCAAGCGGTGTCTTTAAAAACAAGAAGTTGGTCCAAAATGTTCCCGTTTGACTCAGAACTACTCATACATTCCCAATTTATAACACGAAAGGAGTGGTGATTTCCTACATCCCTGAGTGCATATATACGCTGGATGATGCATTTCAGGGCAAGTAAACAAAAGACCCCCATAGACACAGAAAGACTTGCATGACTGGACTAGTTGCTAAACCCTGCTCTTACCAGAGGTACCAAAGACTATCTTGGGTGGCTTTCAATATGCTCATTTAGATAAAGGAACAGAAAGCACACAAACCCTTCCAGTTTCTCTGTATCTCCACCGTAACTGAAATAGCAGTTTCTCATCTCCTACATGCAAATGTTGCACTAATGGCAAGACACAGCTGCAGAGGGACAGGCTGCTTCCACTATCCTTCAATACATCAATTTGCCTTAAAGGCAGATTTCTACTTGCCTGCTGCAAACCTGCTTCAGATACTTATCTTCTACAAAGAGGGGACAGGTGAGAATATAATTCAACTTTATTTTGCATTTTCTGCTTGGATAGTTTAGCTGCTAAAAAGCCTGCAGTGAAGACAAAGCTAAAAGCTCAGCAGTCTACAGCCTGCAAGAAAGATCTCACCTTCCCACTAGTTTTTATAGCATCCTTGTTGGTGATGTGGGACGTTCAGTCTGAACAGGAGCAAGCGATCTATGTTTCTGTCACCGACAAAATGAACAAAACAAAAGCAAACCCAGCAAGAAAAGCCAACCCTTTTGCCTAGCTTGCTTCTTTCTGTCAATCCCAGCTGAGCTTGCCTCAAAAGCCAATGTGCAGAATCACAGCACACTGCCTATTCTAGCTCTTGGTCGATAGATCCAGTGACACAAAATCTTTAGGGCACAAAAATGGGAAACATAAAGTAGATTTTAGAGACACACTACTTACATCTGCCTCGCTATGACCATAGGAGAGGCTATGTACTCTATGTGGTCTGAACATCAACCCAGTCCTGATTCTCCTGCTACCTTTGGAGTGCTGCTGTCTTTCCTGACATATGTTACCTCCTCATTTCACTTGTCCTCAGTTTCTGATGCTCCTGGTGCAAAATGGCTCCAACCACTAGGATGATGCAACCAGATGCAAAGGTATTGCAAACAACAGCTTCACAACATGCAAGTGTCAGTATTGCTTTTGCTAATCCTGCGTGGCCAACTGCATCATCTCTATGTTTGAGGACATTTCTCTTGCACTACAGACCTGTATAGAATAGTCTCTGCAAACATTTGCTCATCATTCATCTCTATAATCATACTGTACATTTAAATTCCATTGACAGAGTTAAGCATGAACAACAAAGAGATTAATCATCTTCTATGGACAGCATTTGATCTCCAGAGGATTTGGAAAACAGAGCCTCCAGATTGCCATTATCCAGAGGATTGCAAAGATGCGTAACTAAACATTTTAATTCCAAATCCCTCAGACTCTTTTGATACCCTGCAACCTCCCCAAAGAACTCACAATGCAGTTAACTGGTCCCTTAAGTGTGGCTGGATTTCAAAGTCCATTCCATGTTATGTCTTAGGTCACCTATAAAAAAAAACCCAGCCCTTTAGCCACATGGTGCAAATATCACAAAATATTTAAGTTTTCCTTTTTCAAATATCATCCTCATATTTCCATCACCAAACCACAAAAATTACGGTCAGTTGAACAAACGGAAAAGAAAGATTTCAAGATTCTCACAAGTAACCAACTTGAATTTGTCCTATCACAGTTTAAAGCTATTATCAATGTCAATCTGTTTATTTTTTTTAAATTGACAATAGATATATCTTTGTAGACCATAGAGCCATCTGATTTACAACTGAAGCTCAATGCTTTATCATCCAAAGCATCGCATGTTAGTATGCATCTTTGTATTTATCAAGGGAGTCAAGGGGTCTTTTGTCCCAGGTCTACCAAGTCACTTCTGATGCTTAGTCAGTCTTTCTGCCAAGAAATGTGTTGTTAAAAATACTGCCTTGCTGCCTGTTGTGCAAAGTAAAAAAAAATGTGTTTGATTCAATGTAACCTGAGTGCTTTGGTTCTTCTCTCACAGGAAGTCATGGGAAGCCACTCACTTTAAAACAACCTTGCACAATAGCTTCAGATGTATACTGGGGTGAGGAGGAGGAGGAAGGGAGAAAAGAGGCTAAAAGCAGGACTTTGGGTTACTCAATAGCCATAAGTTAAAATGACTGTGTTAGTCCTTTATTCATTATATACTCTTAATAGAGCCTTCTCCATTCCTGATGGAACTAGGATTTCTGCAGTTTCAAGTCAATGAAAGCAATTGAGAAAACAGTGCCAGGGGCAAAGAAATCTTTCAGACTGCTAAGAACTTGAGTCATGCCCCTTGCTGCATTCTCTAACATATCCCAGTAATCGCGTAAGTGAGAAATAAGTCCACCAAACAAATCTGTCTCATGTAAAAGCACCCAAAATGAAAACTCACCTCCCAATTTAAGATGGCTTGGATTCCTTCTGTTTTCCTCCTCTTAGAAGCCAAGCCACCACACTCACACAATATGCTTCCTGCCAAGGAAGAACCCTTAGTTGTGTGTGTGCCTATGGAATCATTCTCTGCTACTCATTCTTTAATATGTATTCTGAAATGTGCAACTTGGAATTCCTTTGCCAGTCTCATTTCCACAGCTTCTGGACTCTACAAGGGCTCAGGACTGCGTTAAGACAAAACATCCATATACACCTACCAGTCAAAAGGTCCTCAGCAAACCAATCTCAAGATACTCAACTACAGTATGATACTCCTATAAAAAAAGACCACAGGTCATTGACCTTATCACAATATGTGTTACAAGTCTAGCAGAATATCTTGGGTAACCAAAACCAAATGCTGAGCCTGACTGCCTTTACTTTTGTGGGGCATGAGGAAAAAAGGCAGGAATTATTGTAACAAAAGGGAGAAAAACATGGTTGGAAACCACCAAATAAAGCCCCCCTCCCCCACAAGACCGCCACAGACGGGGGAAACAGCAGCAGATCCCCCCAGTTGTTGAGTGTCCCAATGCTTTGGACAAAAAAGAAGTTCACAGCAAGCTTCTTCTTACAGCTTTTGATTTGGTGGTCCATGAGCTAGTATCTGTTTCCTTTGGTTGCCCAGTCACTCCACTGCAAACCCACATGTCTCTTCCACAGCTGTCAGTAGCTTCTCATAAAGCTTCTCATAGGACTCATAAGGCGGAATGTCAATTCGGTTAAAGCTGCAGAAGGTGAAATTATCCATGTTAGTCTGCTGTCATTTCTGACCAAACATTTAAGCTTGAACACTTTACCTGGCACAAAATGGTATAAAGGGATGGGGAAACATCCAATGGAAAAAAAAGGAGGTGGCATTTTGCTTTCAGAGGCACCAATTATAGGCAGAAGGAAGGAGAATGAGAGAGCTAAACATTAAAAGACAACTTAAGCCTTCTGATACAATTTTTGGGTCATCATTTGGCTTTAAAAAGTGATTCTGAATTCTTCTGACAGGAAAAGTTAATTTCTGGATAAAATAAAATATTAAACACTGAGTTTAGCATAGGAGTATTATGGTTGAAAGATCAAGAATACGAAACAGGTGTTTTGCTAAAGCAGTCAAGTTCACCAAAGACTTGCCAGGAATACAACACAGCACACAAAATACTGCTTTTTTTTTTTTAAACTAATTTATGGTGTTTTGGGTGTGTTGTGCTGGAAACCATTGCTCAGATACAACATCTTTCAATTCCCAAATGAAAGATAAATCTCATGGGAAAGAATATAGTAGCCATTCCAACATCCTGATCATGCAAAAGCAACAGATTTTTCTTCTTCATTTTCCTTTGCAACATTCCAAACATGTTTACCCTTGCAAATACATGCTCCGAATCCCACTGCAAGTAAAACAGGATTGGGTGGAGAGAGAAAAAACAGTAAACACACCCCACCACTGACTGTTTCTCTACCTTAGAGGGACCCTTCCCTAACCACATTCTCTTGCAGATGGAGCACCGGAGTGGTCTGCAACAGTATTTCCTTTCGGTGAAGGTTTGCTGTTTCATCTGGGCACACTCAAATTCTATCACACCCTTATGGAAGGAAAAGCAATCTTACCAAGTATGAGCTTTTGGAAGGTTGTCTGTGTTTGCATCTATCAAATGGATAGTGAAGAGCCTGGGTCCTGCGGCGCCTGTAGAACCTTGCAAACAGACATTCTAGTTAAGGCCCTTCAAATTTACAGCTATCCCTCACCAGCCATTTCTCTGCATCATGAAAGGAAAGAGCAGGAAAAAACTACATAGAGCCTATGTACAGGTGCAAATGTATACGTACACATGCAAATGTACACACATTTATGCAGCACAAGGCACTAGCCTACAGCGAAATAGAATTGGAGTTGGCACATATCATTTGGGAAGAGCCAGAGAACATATACTTTGCATGCTGAAGATCTCCAACTGAACAGGTACCAGAAAAGACACCAGACAGCCATGACTTTCCTAAGCTCTACTATAGCCTAACCCAGTGTAAATCAGATTTCCTAACTGCAGGTGGATTCCTCCAAAGGAGATTTTTAAGATACAGTTATATAAATGCACTATTGGAGGGGAACGTGCGAGGGTTTCCTTGGATCAAAATGGGTCCACTCCCATTCGTCTGCCACCCCCCTGTGCCAGGGTGCTAACTCAGCCTCCCTAGCAGTCACCTTGCAAAGCCTTGAAGCCCTGAAGTGGAACCCGCGTCGAGCCCGTCACAAATTGCAGCAGCCTTGCTCTCCTCTCTTCGTCAAAGGCCTCCACTGCTTGCCAGAACCACTTGACAATATTGCTGTCCGCCATGCAGTGCTTTAGACGTGTGTTGGACTTCCAGTCATTCAAGTCAATTTTATCCAGGCCACCTATTATGAGCTGTTGTATCCCAAACAAAACAAAAATTTTCAGTCACAAACACTAGAAGAATAACATGAAACTGAACATTTTTCCACAAGAACAGAGCTTGGAAAAAGTTACTTTTTGGAATTACA
>NC_056529.1:28140841-28192088 GCF_019175285.1 Sceloporus undulatus
ACTCTCAGAATCTCCCAGCCAGCAAAGCCAATGGATTCTGGGAATTATAGTTCAAAAAGAATTTATCTCAGCTCTGCTCAGGAATACCTACAAAAGTGCAACTCTCTATTTACTTTGCACAACACTCACATGGAAAGAGTATGCTTCAAGTTCTTTCTTGTTTTCATTTATTCTTTCCTCCATCAGCCAAAGAAAGCAGTGTTCAAAAGTCATCAATAGACAACTTCTCTCAAGGTTCAAGAAACTGCCCTAAGCTTCAGTTTCTTTCTTATACATATTACTTATTTATATATCAAACCCAACATCCTAACAAAGATAGTGTTCTTTACCATTAGTGAGAAGCAAAATGCATGCTTAATGCAGTCTAACAGTTCCAGGCAGAATTTGGTCCAGGCCTCGGAGGTGGAGAACTGCTGGACCTGATCCCATTTCCCACCACCACTCCCTTCTCCTTTTGTGTCATGTCTTCTTAGATTGTAAGCCTGAGGGCAGGGAACCGTCTAACTAAAAGATTGTATGTACAGCGCTGTGTAAATTTAATAATAATAATAATAATGTTTATTTATATACCGCTTTTCCAAATTAGATCAAAGCGGTGTACAACAGGAAGTACAAAACAAAGTCAAAATAAAACATAACAGGCCTCTCTCTCCCTCAAGATGGTGGCTGAAGGGAGGGCATTTTCGTCTTTGAGGCAGGCAGTTGGAGCTTGCCTGCCTCTCTCTCTCTCTCTCCCTAAGATGGTGGCCGGAAGGGAGGGCTTTATAAATAAAGGTTAATAATAATAATAATAATAATAATAATAATAATAATAATAATAATAATAATATCTGCCAAAGTATGAAAATGAGGAAAAGGTTTTTACAAAGTATAGTTTCACTTTTATTGGCCACATGAATAAACAAATGAAAATCTAAATGATATGATTGGTACCTCAAGCTCCTTTTGGTCAAAAGGCTTCAGTAGGTGTTGAGGAATAAGTTCATTAAAACCTTTCTGAAGAGCCAAGAACTGGGCCTCAATTCCTCTCATGAACCGCCAGTTAACATACAACCTGGGATTGGGGGAAGCAAAACTGTGGTCACTACTGTATAAAAAGAAATAAAATTCAAAGAACCACACAAGAAGCAATACATTCCCATCCCATCCCATCCCCAACACCACTGGATCAATGCAATGGAGTATGTAATTTTTTAGAGTGAAACAATGCCATGTAGGCCCAGATCATGCTGTTAATTCCCATCATCCACAAGAGGTTGATATGGGTAAAGCTATCGGGGCTCTGGGTGACAAGTTCCAAATTCAGTGTTAGTATGAGAAACATATGCTTGTTGGGAGTAAAGGCTATAGTTGAGAAAGCAGAAGTCAAAGGGTGGAGCAGTGGCAAATACAAAACTGAAAAGTCTTTTTTCCAAAAACACTATTCAAATTACTTCTGGTTTTTCAGTCTTCCAGTGTAGTAAAAGTAGCATGTCTTTGTGTTGTTTTGTGCCTTCAAGTAGTTTTTGACTCACGGCAACTCTAAGGCAACTCTATCACAGGGTTTTCTTGGCAAGATTTGTTTTGGTTTGCCATTGTCTTCCTCTGAGGCTGAGAAGGTATGACTTGTCCAAAGTCATAGAGTAGCTTTTTATGGCTGAGTAGGGATTTGAACACTGGTCTCCAAGTGTCCCAATCCAACAATCAAACCTACAGCACTCTGGCTCTCAAGGTAGCACTTCTTAAGTAATTATAGTACTATCCTAAGAACTAGATTCCAAACCATTTTATTTATCCAGATGACTGGATAACATTAATCTCCACAGTGGCAAGGCAGAACTTCAAGGTTCTCAATGACAGGTGATCTAAGAGGAGAGAGACTGCACCGACTATCACATTGTTATTATTGTCAGAGAGGGAAATGGGGGGTTTTTTTGCAAGTGATACCTGACATATTCTTTCTTGTTCTCTTCTGTAACTGAAACGTTCCTTCCATTTGGTTTGAGCTCATGCTGTAGAATCCTGCCAAAAGCATTGTGCTCTACACAGAAAGTATGGTCCAAAACTGGAGTGATGTCGTTCTCTCTGCCAATAACAATCCAAAGAATACAAGTCATTTTTGCATCTACCAGGACACACCCAACAAAGTTCTTAATTAAATATTTTGACATCATGTAACTGAGAAGCTGCCTAATAGGACTGGGCACCAGGGAAAGATCTTTTTATGCACGTTAAATAATGCATGATTTGTATATCTGGGCCCTCAACGACTCAGATGTATTTTATTAGACATGTCTGTTGCTAAACCGATTTTTTTATTCTGTTGGGGAAGAAATACTCTACAGTATTTCATATTTTGTTACTGTGTTGTCACGACTCATGTAAATCTCTGTTGAATTTCAGATGTTTTGCTCCTTCCCCTTTATTAACAATGACATTAATTCTGCTGCATGCTTAAAGATGTGTTGAAGGGATTACAAAAAGACCAGTAGCTTGGACCTGGATTCCAGATAGCCACTAAGTGTTTTGCTTCCCTTCAGTCACACTCAAACACAGATTTTCATGTTTATAGTCAAGTACTCACAAAATCCAAACCAAACTCTTGTGTAGCTCTGGGTCAACAGATTCCAGATCAGATAATTGGATGGGTTTGCCCAGAAGCTGCTTGTAGAAAGGAACGGTGAAGCCCCCGTTGATGTAGTGCCCATGGAACACAGCCAGACCCATTATCCGACCAACAAAGTGGAAGTAAGATAGATGATCCTGCAAGAAATGCCAAAAGACCAAGACTCAATCTCTACAACAAAAGCCCAATGCTGACATCTTGTGGTTAAGACGTATGCGTTTAGACATGTCTTAGTTCAGTGGACATTTTACTTAATCTGCGCAAGACCTCTGGATGAAAAATTCATTCACTCATATCAAATTAAATATTGGAGATACTGAATACACAGTATCATCATACATATAGGCTCTCACTGGTAGCTGAGCTAAGAACAAGTTGGAAATATGTTTCTGATCTATAATGAAGTATCTCAATACCACCTTCAATTTCAGGTTTGAAGCCACCATAGGTTTAGCCACTTACTTGGCAATTCATGTTAAAATCTGATCTGCAGAAGCTAGATCCAGGTATGACATCCTAGGCTGATACAGCAAGTTAAAACTAAATCAACACTTTGATCAGATGCTGCTTGGAAAGGATTTTGTGCTGGTGATTATTACTATCATTTTGGTTTTCCTAGACCTGTCTCTAAAATATTTAGTCTCTCTCCAGACTTTGGGAGTTCCTTGAATCTCTGGTACTTCCCATTTTGGGATGGAGGGCACATTTTTTGTTACATGAGATCAGCAAACTGAAACAAAGTTGCTTTTAGGCTATATAATGTCACAGCAATCATCCTCATTAATACTTGGCCAAATGTCCTTAGTCTTGTAAGATAATGGTGAGTGAAACAGCTGTGTGCTTTGCCAACCCTTTTTCAGAGAAATGATTGCTTTCTAGGGCAATAAACCCTCACCAAGCACCATTCTGAACTTTGTTAGTTTAAAAAATAATGTAGCTTTTGAACAAGTAAATATGTTTTGAAAAAGGCTGCTACAGTAGTCAGTTCTGTAAAGAATTTTCTTTTAGTTAAGATGCAGTGGTTGGTTCTAAAAGTGATGCAATGCGCATTTAGTGTGGAACTGAAAAGGTAATTAACAGGAAGAGTCATAATTATTCCACAACTGCGAAAGATGAGTCTCTACACATTAATCTATTACAAGGAGTTGATGCTTTAATGTCCTCAGACATGTTAGGTATACTTACCTTCACAGTTTTGTTTGAGGTCAACTGGAAAACAGAAATGGACAGAGTCGCATAATATACAGAAAGGCTAACAAACTTGGGAAAGCTCAGACCTCACATTTGGCTTCAAGTGATGCATGTCAGGGAAAAATGGGATCATGTCATCCCTTTCTCATGCAGTGAACTGGCTCCACATGCATTGTGAAACCAAATGTGCAAATAGCAGATTAGGCCAGGGTGGCTGAGAGTCAGTAAGAGCCTGGCCTTGCTGTATACTGTGTATACCTTTTAAATATCTGGACAATTCTTATAGCTGGGATCCAAAAATAAACTTAGATGTACCCAACAGTTTGTATGCATTGTCAGCACACACACACACACAGAATATTGTGACTTCCCATCTCTTTCTGAATGGGAACACTGTGTTATCTCTCAACCTGCTTCTGAAACTTTCCCATTCCAAAAAGGATTTTTGATATAGCATTGGAGGAGGGAAGATGCTGTTTGAGAAATCCAAATTCGAAGCATCATAGAATTAGTTCAGCTGCTCTTAGAATCCTGATCTACATCATTACCAAGATTTCCAAGATGCAGTTTTTACCTAATATGTATCACAAGCAAAATACATGAATGCTCAGGTTTTCTAATACTTACAGGATTGATAGAGGAGTCTGGATTTATCTGCAGCATGTAAATGTTATCTGTAGAGTACTGGAAGAGTCCATAATAAGGGTTCAACATTTCATGGCACAATAGGTATAACCACTCCCTGCCAAAAAAGAGACAAGGTTTGTGTTTTTCAGTGTAGGTTCAAAAGAAACCTTGGAGGAAGACTAAAGCTGGCACCCGTTAAAAGCAGGAATCTTTTATTCACCAAGGATAGACAACCTCAAAGAAAAACAAATGTCTCCAGACTTAACAAGATAAATGGAAGCAAATTAAGACAGTATTACTCCTTTGATTAGCCTCTATTGGGAGAATAAGTACAAGCACACACTTCTTGCACAAAACTCTTTGGTTCAGAACCCAGTGCAATGACAGCATACAGAAATTGGGTCACTCTTCATTATCAAGTGATGAACTGTTAATGCACTGTTAGACACTACAAGGCACTTTTTAAGATGACTTGATCTAATTCTGGGTTTCGCTTTATCCATATTTTTTCTTCTTGCTAATGCTATTATAAAAAAAGGAAGAGCTAAACAGCAGGCATAAATACTTTTTACAGGAAGCTAGTTTCTGAAAGAACTTGGTGACTTTCGTGTGAAGGTAATAGTGGTACATTGTGAGTTCTTAACCTGAGATTGTAAAGCAGCTTAATTGCACAATGTGGATCCCGCTGAAGCTAAACAGGAGACATTTGGCTAAGCCATGCTAGCGGATTCAGCAACTGTCTAGACAGTGTTAAAGTGCAGACAAGATAAAGAAACTCTTGCAACATGCCAGTGATGACAAGGGAGCGGTCAAAAGGGAAACGCTCCCAGACGACAAGAATTTTGTCTAGAGAATTTTAGATTAGGGAACATATCAGTGGAGTTAGACAAAAAAAAGTCTTACTCAGTGTGATTTTAGTCACCGACACCCTGAGCCCTTGAAAAAGCTGCCAAACCCAGGAAATGATAGCTCAGAGGCAAGGAAGTGAGTATTACAAGAGGATCCCAAAACTAAACACAGACCTATTACTGGGAGATGTGCAATACACCTCAAGGACCAAGATAGATGGGACAGGAGATTAGAAAAATATCCTCCGAAACAACCAGAGCAAGTTATGGACCTCAAACAGTTCAGATGACTAATTATGTTTGTTGTCTTTGCTGCAGCAGACTAAAAATTCTACAGCACCTTAAAGGTGAACAGGTTTATTGTGGCACATATTTTTATATGCTGGTTTTCAGGTGTTATTTCTAAAAGCTAAAAAGAAGTCTGATTAAGGGTGGGGAGAGGAAGAAAATGACTGCCTGTATACCGATCTGTTCTGAATGCAATGCCACAAAGCATTTAATTTTATGGTGGAATGAAACTCAATGCCATTTTCAAAATAACTTTCCTATGTTTAAATGGCGAGAGCCAACTAGCACAGACAAAATGAGCAACAGAAATGGAAACTATGTAATCCTCTGGATGTTTTTGAACTGCATCTCCCAGCACTTCGCATTACTAAATATGCTGGCTAGGACTTCCGGGGGTTGCAGTTCAACATTTGGAGGACTGCAAAATTCCCACACCTGATGTATAAACTTTCAAGGCCACAAATCCCTAATGTAAACAGACGTACAGACATGTTCCAAGTCCATATAATCTCCGTTCTGCTTGTGCTCTGGGAAATTCAAATGTTTCAGTATTTTGTTCATTTCCTCCATTATTATTAATGAAAAGTTCTTGTAACTCACTCTTCTATATGAGAATCTCAAGGGCTGCCTTCCCGCTCTTGGTGTCCCCATTCTATGCTGATCATACTTCAGGGTTTGGCTGCAAGTGAAAATCTTAGGCACTCCCATTTTCCTTCCAGTGCACAAGCCTGGCACTTGCATAAACTCACTCTTGCAGCACTAAACTATGGCCTAGCACTACATCCTAATGCATGCATTCGTTATAAGATGGCAAAGTAACAAATTTATCTCAATTGGTATCGGCAATCTTTGCCCAATATGCATCAATTTAAAAACTGGCTTCTACCTTGCCACTCCACCATAATCCAAGCCTTCTTCTCCCCGAAACTTGACCATCAATCTCTTCTTCAAATCTTTTGGCCTCATCTTCATGATCTGGCGGTATGATTCCTATAATATAAAGAAGCAGAAATAACTTAACTTTCACCTTATCTAAAAAGGGTCATTCCTGTACTATTACTCAGGCCATAACCCTTCAGGATAGTAAGTGTTCCTCAAATGACTAATCTCCCTTATAGAGGCTTATTAGCAGGTGTGTTTTTCCCCCCTCATATTAACCTCAAATGATGTTAGGTTAATTTTAGGATTTGTCTAATGGGCTTCAGCAGATTTTATATAATACATTTAAGCTCGCATAGCCCCTACAACAATTAAAAAAAAAAGTCTTTCCACATATGATGGAAACTGCAGATAAAAACATATGGAAGGCTACAGTTTGCACATTCCTGCTCTACTGGGAACAAAAAAATCCAGTATTCAAAAATTAATGAAAATGTAGGATATGGAACATGCAAAAGGAAAAGAAGAAATAAAGCACTACACTAATAGATCAAAATGAAAGCCAGCAAAGAAATCAAAGAACAACCAAGGAGGAAAAACTCTCAACAGTTAGTCCAGCAATTAAATTTGGCACACACTAATAATACTGATACACTATTTCAATTGATAGTCTGTGTTTAGATAAGCCTCCTCAAATCTGCTGGCTGGTGACAACGTATCTGGAGGGGAGAGGCTGCTGAAAGGTTATCACCATTACTTTGTGACCTTAATGGGAAAGGATAACATAAATAAACAAAAAACAAGGAAGCTACAAGCTTGGAAGTGAATAGCGCTTCATTTCTAGTTTGGGTCTAAATTGCATGTTAGCTTTCTGAAATATTAGGCCCCATGGGGGCTATGTTTATTTTAAGACAAGCATCTGCAGAAATTTAGATCCATTCCACATAAGCACTGGAAGGCATTAACTCCATGTTATCTCCAACACAAATCTACATACCTCAAATATTTCTTCCCTTGATACTTCAATGCGGCAATGACCAGCTTGAGGTTGCTGGAGAGAAAGTTCGTGCCTAAGTATCTTTAGCTTTTGTACCAAATCTCGCTCGTATCTCTGGGCTGGCAACTCCTCATTGTCCTCTAACGACCCCTCATTCGGCACTGGCAAAGGCTGGTTGGGTTCTTTTAGTTGGCATTGGTGACTTGTGGAGGGGCAAAAAAGGAGGGAAATGTTACTCTCAAAAGTCATGATGCCACAGTGGTGTGGTCAATATACACAGGGAAAGAAGCTTGGTTTCTTGACAACCACACTTAAGAACCAAGTTTAAACAGACTTTCAAGAAATTACACACAAACTGATGATGCTCATCTAAAGCAGGGGCTCCCAACCTATGCTCTGGGGAGCCCTTAGGATTCTGCATGCACTTCCCAGATGCCCCACGGTTGCTCCAGGAAAATGAAAGAAATAAAAAATGAATGAAATTAAAGAATAAGAATATATTCTTATATATACTCCTAAACACCGTTAACTTGTAAGACATAGGGTAGGCCTCTTAGATAGAAATAATGGCTCGGTGAGTCAAAAAGGTTAGGAATCTCTGATCTAAAGTAATGATTCCTAACTTTGATCCTCCAGATGTTTTAGACTTCAACTCCCAAAAGACCTATCAAGTTTGCCCAACAATAAGGAATTCTGGCAAGTTTGAGAACCACTGATCTAGAAGTATAGTAAGACCGGGGAATACAGATATTAAGCCATGTTAGCTGTTGCACAAAACACCCATAAAGCACCTTAATTAAATTTGTCTTGTCAAAAACTTAATTCATATTCATGAAGACAGGCAAAATTATGTTTCAAAATGATTTACACACCCCTTTACTTTGGATATTGTTCTATGGCTACTGCTCTTCACCTCTTGGCCAGGCAAATAATGGAAGGCTTCTTGCTTTAAAAGCAAGCCCCTTTTGTGGCTTGAAAATCTAAATACAGCTAGCCTCTTGCAATACTTTGCGCAACTCAAAAAAAAAATGCCCAAACCGTACTCTATTGTGCAAGAAGCAGATTTTGACTCTTTATCAAACCATAAGTGTTCATATGCACACATGCTCAACAGAAATAAGCTGTTAAAAAAGCCCTTCAGGTAAAAAACAGAATACAATGAAATGTCTTTATCACACCAATTCACTGTTTTCTTACTTCATGATGTGATGTAGTCTTGGGTCCGTGAACTGTGTGGTTCTGTTATTATGATCTACAAAATATATTCTTCCTGACACTGTACTTCTGACTTCCCAGCCTGGCGGCAGAGGTCCAAGTTCATCACAATTCACACTGTTAAGGTCTCTATGAAAAGCAGAAGAGAAACAATCATGACATGCTTTTGAGCTCTGCACCAACACTACATTTGAGTGGAGCAAGTTGGGAGTAAAGGGTTTATAGATGGAACCCTCCTTCTCCCAAGCATGAGAGCTAGAAGGATGTTTTCTAAAAGTCCATTAGTATCTGGAAACAGAAGCACTATCATTCATTTATATGCCAAAACCCAGATGATCTTAGACTGACACAGAGGTACATGTACATACCTTGGTATTCTAGGGTCATGCCATGTGCTAACACCAGTTTGTGTGTGTAAAAAGTAAACTTGTCCCTGTACTGTTGTCCTTTGTTCTACAGGAGGGGAAGAAAAGAGATTTCAGTGAAAATAAAAAAGAAATCGTCACACAAACAATATACCAGTAACTAAACAATAAATAAATATATATTAAAACTTATTTCTTTATATCCCGCCTCTCTGTCAGTGGCAATCGAGAGGCGGCTAGTAAAGCTTTAAGTTGCTCTTTATAGTTTCCTCCATTATATATACTTACTTGTACCCTAGTTACAAATAGAGTGAATTGTAATACCAAGGAGAATTGCATCAGACTCTCTGCAAAGCTTACACTTCCATGAAAACAGCTTACTCCTTTTTATATGCCACATGCTCAAATCTCAAAGGTTTCAAAATAGCCAGAAGTATTACCAATACACTAACTATAGCTGCTCATTATTCCAGCTCACTTCACTTATACCAGCTCTAGACAATTCAGACAGACATTTTGTGTACTGGATGAATTATTTCCAAAGGCTTTAGCTGAACCATTATACTTAACATTTGATTGTCCAGCTTCTTATATATCATGCTTTTTCTAGGGGATTCTCAGATAATTATCACATCATTGCTCTATCATTTGGTTTCATGCCGAGTTGATTATAAAAAGCAAATTTTGGCAGGAGAGGTGCATTTGGATATATTATTTAAGCATTTTCAATTGTGTTTTGGGTTATTAACATTATTGAGATGTTCTCATTTGTTTTTGGAATGTATCAAACACTCCCCTTTCCCTGCACCATTCCCAGCAAATACCTTGGCACTCCAATACAGAAAGTGCCTATTTGCTAACAGGTGAGAAGAGAAAGTAGGTTAGGTAATATCCTGCCTTCCTCCCAACATGGGACCCAAGGCAGCACTGAGACCACATCCTTACTGACTACAGGCTATATCATCAAATCTACCCATTTACTTCACCCAAGAGAGAAAAGGAAAAACAAAACAAAGAAACTTATGTATAAACAAACAACAAATATGTTTAAAAGAGAAGCTTATAACTACCAAGAAAAACCAGGCAAGCTTCCAGTGAAAAACAGGATGGATTTAAACACTGGACAACAACCATGCAAGGAGGGAAATTCAAAAGTATACTACTGTGACACTTCAATGCATACAGTAGTTCTCTACATTTGATGCTCCAGTTTCTTTGGACTTTAGACTCCCAGAAACACATCAGCCGTAATGGCCAGGACGTCTGCAAGTTGGGAATCCAAAACATCTGAGAGGACCAAAATGTGCAAACAGTACATATGTCCCCTTGGTCTGGTTTTGTCTTTGGTTTAATAAACAATGAGAGGGCAGCAGGATAAACACAGCCTTACCATAACCTTCAGGCAGGTCAGGTGATGGTGACTGATGACCATGCGACCTATTCTGGGGAGTCTGCACATGGCCTCTCACATCAGGAGTCCGCAATCGTTGCACCTGTAACGTCTGGTCCTGACTCGGGGATTCCACAAACCTACAGTTTCCTCCTCCAGCAGCACCTGTGCTGTCTGTGTATGGCGCTGGCTCCTCCATGTAACAGCTCAGTGGCCTTCCAGGTCCTGAGTCTTCATAAACCGTGCTGAAAGTAGGGATGCTCACACAGTTAAAAAAATGTATTATATAAACCTAGTGAAATGTTAATTTAGAGTAGGAATAAGAAAACATGACCATGCAGTCACAAAAAATGGCATACCTACCCTTCATTCTCTAACAGCCCTCTGCAGTCGACAACAGAGCCTCCTGTGCCTATCCTGTCCCGTGTCTGCAAGCTGACTGCAATGAGGAAAAGGAAGGTCAAAATTAAAACTCAAGACAACACAAGTGGCAAATGCCTACCAAAGCCTAAATGAACATCGCCTCCCTGTGCAGTTTAATCTGACAAGCACTACTACACCTTTAAAATACACAGCCGAATAACTGGCTATCATCCATACAGAATGAAAAGGGTTTTCCCCCCGAATTCCTGGCAATCACCCACATATACTGTTAGGATTTTTCCTTCTTATGAAGGTAGAGGGTTTAATTATTTTTGGCAGGGTTAGCTGCTGCTGACGATGATGATTATATGCATATTTTTCTTTACATTCTGACTAAAGATTTATTGACTGATGACAAAAGAGAGAAAGAATCCAAAAGAAAAAAGTATGCCAGTACTTGAAAGAGCATACCAAGCCTGCTATTCAAAACTTGCCCTTAATGTATAAATAACAAATAGCACTAAAATCAAGAAATGAGAACATGTAAGGCTGAATACATAAAAAACATAATCTGTGGGAACAGGTACTTCCAATGTTCTCTCACAACTCAAAACACGAAATATTTGCCACTAGATGGCATCATATTATGGAATGCATTGGGGGGGGGGTAGCGTACAGTGCATTTCTTACTCCAGTTCTCACATCCAATGCCTTGCAAACATGTTCTCCAGACAGTATGATGGAACAACACACCACTGAAGGTTGAATATGTTGATCCAAATACAATCCAGCAGCATAAGTTCAAAAAGGCCTTGTGAAAACCGTATCATGGTTAAGCAAAAGCAACCCCAGTGAGCATCTAGAGCAGAGCTGGAGGCCAATCCTCTTTTCTCCAAAATTTATGTGCTACAAAATGAAAGGAGCTTGAATAGTTTCAGCCGACTCAACCTAAAAATCAGTACCCAGTCCACAGTTTTGTACTTACAGCTGAACCCTACATTTACATTTTTAGAGGTCTAGGGTCATTGTGAGAAAGCTAAAAACTTCTGCTTTGCTTTCTAAATCTGTTAATGAGCCAGTCTTGCTCACCTGATATAGAAGTCAACTTCAGAGTGAGAGAACTTTATTATCATTAAAGTAGGTTGGATATATGCAGCACCAAACAAGAGCGCACAACAAAGGCAGGTGTTCACATGGGAAAGGTGCTCTGAGGTCCCCATTAAAGTTCACAGGGTAACAGAAGTATCCTCAAGCTTGCCCAGAAACTGTTAACTGGCACCTCATTACATACTCAGCATATGCCAACCTATAATCCCAAATCATTGTTAGGCAATCACATGTGGAACTGGGTAGTTAGAAACAGCACTGCAAGGAAAGAAGGGATCTTAGAGGACAGGTAAATCAAAAGTCTGCTCAGATAATTAAATGTAAAACCTGTAATACAACTACAGCACTCGACAGATGGTCACCCAGACTCTGTTTAAATACCTTCAGTGAAGAACCCACCACCCCCTGAGTCTGTTTTACTTCCAAACAACCACTAGGAAGTTTTTCTTTATGTTTAGCTTAGTTAAACTGTTTCCCTATAATTTCCAGGGACACTTGGGGTGATGTTCAGCCTGCATGAACCAGATCTATTTCCATTTCCTAGATTAATTACATGGAATAGCAAGCAGTTACCCTTTGGTTTATGCTTGTCTCCAAATTTGATACAGTCCTCTACTGCTCCAAATGAATAACATTAATATTTTTGGTAAAATGTATATAAAAGTGTACATTTTATAAAATATTAGATTTTAAAAAAACAGAATAGAAGTGACTTATCAACGAATGAGCGCAAAACACACTGATCCATCCACGTCCCATTTATACCCAATGTTTCTAGTCCTGTCAAATAATCTTCACAGCAGGCTGACATAAAACTCTTCTCAGACATTTTTGAACCTGAGTTCCTCTCTGAAGCCAAAGAGCTGAAGGAAATAGCTATTGTGTTTGTTGAGATCCATGTAGACAGAAACGATTTCTTCTTACCCACTATTTGGCCTCGCACTGCATCAGTATCTGTGGGGTTGAGTTTGCATAGATCCAAACGCTGGTCTGTAAATGAACAATAGGGGAAAATAAAGAAACTTGACCCAAGAATGTTCTTAACTAGCAATCCACATTCAGTACTCAGACTCAAAGTACTGCCAATCATAGCAAACCTCTGGTGAGTAATGACATGCTTACATCCAGTATCTTTTAGCCTGCTGATAGCATTGGAAAGGAGTCGGACACACCCCAGGAAGCCAGCTCCCTGTTTTTTGTGAATCTTCTTATGGTTCCAGACACTGATGGTGATAGAATCTGACTTCCCAACGTATCTAGAATGATAGTTTGAGAAAGATACTTAATTTGCTGTGGTACAACATTTACATTCACAAAAGCAGGGCTCATTTTAATAATACTTTGGTCACGCTGCAGTTTTATCAAATATAGCAACATGTAATTAATCATTAGATCACTGTAATTTTACACAGCATGTTAAACTGATAATGTACCAGCTCTTGTTAATTACAGGCAACCTTATTACAAACTACGGAGCGCGGCGCTCATTAGGGTAAAAAGATGCTGTCTCCTTTCATAAATTCTGAGTTACTCTCCCAATGCACAGCACTTTAGCCTTACTAGATACATCAAGTTTAGACTATATGGACAAGTTCCAAAACTACACACAAGCAGCCTCATGGATTCAAAGGTACTTAAAAGTGCTTAAGGATCCCAGAATAATAATCATGTCTGCAAAGTGGATAATTAACATTGCATGTTAACACCAGATACTACTTCATTCACAAAGAGGGTTTGTTTCCTATGTGGTCACTGAAGAATTCTCACAAAGACATATCTCAAGCAAACCATCTTTTGCGATCAACAATGCCTACTTGCTTACAAATATACAGTTTTATTTTTTTCTTTTGTTGTAAGCCCTCTAAATGTTTCCAATCAAAAAAGGCAGGATACAAAACATTTAAAATAAACCAACAGTAGATTTTTAAAAAGACATTGGGGTTAAATGCGAAAAAGTCCTATTTTTTAAAATAAGGCTTCTTTTAGTAAAGAGAGTCTCCCCTTTCTGGGCAACCCTTTGCAGAAGAGGTGACTTACAAGTCATAATGCTGGTTCCATTTGGGATCTAACGTGTTCTTCACAGTGTCAGTTGAGTGGCACTGGCCAGATCCATCCACCACCACCTTTGCAAACGGGTCAGGAAGCCCTGCAGAGAATAAAGACGGACAGGATCACCACATACATTCCTGCAACCATTTCATGAGGAACGATTTAGAATAACAAAAATGAATGCGTGGGTAGGTGCGAAGGTCCCAAGGCTGTGAAACCCAGACACCTGACAGTTAGCATTGATACTGCAGAGACTCTGGGAGGGTGCATTTAGGGAATATTTATTTTTTCAAAATGGAGTTTATTTAAGCCTAAATACAGGTTGTAGACTATAGGCATCTCTAATCTATGCTAGAGAAAAAACTAGAGGCAGACCTGGGAAACCAACATCCCACATTACTTGATACTAACTCCTCTGCAGAACCCAAAGCTTTTCCAAATGTTAAGAGAAGGATGGGAGAAGGGAATTCTCCTGCCTGATATGTAAGAGACGGAAGGAGATGGAAAGGCTGGAGGATCACCATGGCCACAGAGAAGAAGAAAAAAACAATGAGAAAGAAAAAGAGAAAGACCAGAAGAAGAAAGGAAGAGCACACAGAGATGTGCATTATCCATCCTGAGCCAAGCTGAAATTTCTGCTCAGGTTACCTACAGCCTGTTCTGCTTCTTACCGTCAAAAAAGGAGAGAGTACTAACACCAGTTATGTTGAGGGTTTTAAAAGCTCTTTAGAATAGAGCATCCCTCCTAAACCCTACAATGAAAGGCTTTTGTCCATAACCAAGAAGAATTTGCTAGCAGGTATACTAGGTAAACAATCCCAGGAGATGGCTTGGCTTGTTTCGGTTCAGGCCCTATTTCCAATTCTCTGGCGCACGGGTTTTCAGTCTGTCGCATCAAGCTTCTCCGTGAAAAGAGCCTGCTTGACCTTCTGCACTTCAAAATGCAAGCTGATTCTCATGTTAATCCACTATGAGCTGATATTACCATGTCACAAAGGACAGATTATTTACCGTGGGGTACAGCGCCATTCCTGATTTAGCAGGATGAGAAGCAAGAAGGGACGAAAATTTCCTTGCCCATGGTTGTCAGAGCTGAGATGGGGTTTTAAGTGGTTCGCTGGGTGGGGGCTGAGGGTAGGCACAGCCTGCTGCCACAGAATTTGCACAACAGAAACTGCAGACAGCTCTTGACTCCTGAGAAATTATCCTGAAATGCCCTCCGAAGAGACATACAAGGAAAGGGCTAACATCAGTATAATAGCTTAAATATGCAGAGCGCAGGGAAAACAAACATGAAAAAATGTATAGACATTTGCCAATTACTTACTGAAGAAATCTTTTTTTGCAAGGTTCTTGGCACAAAGCACTGCAAAAAACAAATAGAAGTAAGTTATTGAATTCCACCCATATTTCCCCCAAAGGAGGGAGAAGGCTTCTCTTACACAATGCAACTCAAATTCACAATTTGTAGAAGCTAAGAAAAAGATCCAATGGGATTAGAACCAGGAGACTAAACAGACACCCTGAACACACCCAGTCTTGTCTGATTTCTGAAGCTAGGCAGGGATAGACCTGGTCAGTACCTGGATGAGAGATCACCAGGGAATGCCAGACATCTCCAGGTAGGGCTGGAATGATCAACCTCTGGAAGATGTTGGCCATAGTTGTGTTGGAGGACCTAGGGATTCCTAGAGAAGTGTTAAATCACTTGAGAATGTAGGCATGCAAAGAGGACGGTCACCCGACCTTTTTATCTACTGGGAAGAACAGTTATTTTCTTTCCATGAAAAAGAAACATGACACTGAAAATTCAAAATATGCTTTGGGAAGAGCTCCAGCAAAGTTGTATCATGTTCCTTTCCTGAATTTGCATCCTTTTTTGTGTGTGGATGGAATACGATGGCAACCGCTCCTTTCAAACCAGAATGCATGTCAATACAGAATGGTCCTAAGACTGCATTCGTCAAAAGCAGGGGTAGGCAACCCTTTTGAGCCGGGGGCCGGGTAGCTGTCCCTCAGACAACTGGGGGGCCAAAGCCAAAAAATAAATAATTAAGTAATTTTAAAATAAATAAATAAATAAATAAACCAAGACAAATGTAGGACAAAATTTTCAAATGGAGGGCACTTTTTAAACAAAAAATGGAGGACACGTGAAAAAATTTGCTGATTTTTAAAAAAATGTTAAGATAAATGCATGTTTCTTAGGCTTCTACAGACAATCGCCCCCCAAAGGCCCCGGCGGCAATCGGTGGCAGGACTGGGCTGGGGCCGGTCCCAAGGCCTTGCCGAGCCACATCCGGCCCGCGGGCCGCAGGTTGCCTACCCCTGGTCAAAAGGCTCTGTGTTTGTGTATTATGAGACATCTCTCTCTGTATGTCAAAACAGTTTAATATTCATGCCTCTGTTGTTTCAACTTGAGAGATTTAATTAGATTTCCATGCCTGCGACAGAACTGCTGCTGGAAAGGTAGCTCCCATATTGCCCAAGTGAAGACTTAATACTGGCGCATTTTCTGTGAGATATTAAAAACAGGGACAGCAGCAATACATGTTACTAAAAATATCAGCAGTCTATAGCTGGATGACATATTCGTATCGGAGTACTAGTGTAGGATAAACTGAAATTCACATAACAAAAAGCATGAAATGTACATTATTCTTTTTACTGATGGAAAACACCTCTCTAGGATTCTCCAGGTCCTCCAGTGCGACTCTATGGTCAACATCTGCCAGAGGTTGATCCTAGACTCATGCTGGAGGGCCCACAAGTGCCTAGAGAAGTGTTTTCAGTAGGAGCTTCTAGGTTCTCCACCACAACTCTATGGTCAACCTCTGGCAGAGTTGCGCTGGATTCCTAGAGAGAACATATGAATCAAAACCGCAAATAATCAAATCCGCAAAAGTCAAAGGCTCAAATATGGAGAGATAACTGTTTCTTGAGAAAGAGCAGCTATGAACGTCAACATTAATAAAACCCACTCTGTTTCTGTTCTGCTTTATCTTAGTAAGTGTCATGCTTTACCCAAACACTGACTCTTTATTCATGGGATTACAGACACTGGCAGTTTCACCCCTAAAATAAAGCCCAAGTAAATTTATACAACAGCCGGTATTACACACAGTGTCTGTTTAAAGTATTTTTGTATTTATATAAAGAATTTGTGTTCTGTTCAAAAGAATAAGGCCATTAGTGAAATGAAAGGGTGAGACTAGGGTTGCCAGGTGAAATATGAGCTCGAGCTTCTGTAGCAGTGCGGAAAAGGCCATTTCTGCAGGTGTTGCTTGTCACACAGTCTCCATTGGCTGAAATCCGGTCTTCTGCCCAGGAGGAGTTCAGTCCTATTTTTCACCTGGCAACTCTAGGCAGGGCAATGGCAGGTAATATAATACTGTTCGAATATGATCCAGAAAAAGTAAGGTGTGATTTCATGATTGACTTACTTGCTTTATCTATTGTTTGTCCGTTTTTAATTCTATTATTATTATTACTGTTCTTTTAAGCTCGGAAAGAAATGTGCAGTTCTGCTAAATTACATTGCCTCCACCAGAATCCGTGCCCCATCCTCCCACCTGCAGTTCCCCTTCGCACCCCCAAAAACATGCCTTAGGAGGTTAGGAAATTTTCTGAAGCAGTTGTTTTTTGTTTTGCACAACGAAAGGTTTCCCAGCTGTACTAGCCCTGGATAGCAAAGTACATCGCTGGAACTGGCTATCTCCATAACCTTGGCATTCAGTACGTAAATGCACAGCCATCTTAGTCTGGCACAGGAGGCAAAGGGATTCTGTAGCACTTTCGAGACTCACTGAGAGAAAGGAGCTGGTAGCACAAGATTTCACAGACCAAGTCTACTTCATCAGATGCATGGAGTGAAGTTCCTTGGGACAGACCTTTATAGCAATGAATGAGCAGGTTGTGTGTGTGTGAATAACAACAGAAATACAAAAACTGTGAACATGCTGATGAGGCGACACATCCAGTTTTAACTATGCAGCGAGATCTTGTAGCACCTTTGAGACTAACTAAAGAAAGAAGTTGGCAGCATGAGCTTTCGTGGACTTCAGTCTACTTCCTCAGATGCATTTAGGCTACACTGAACAGAAACCTAATATCCAGATCACCAAATGTAATTACTCCAATAATAATAATAATAATAATAATAATAATAATAATAATAATAATATTTATTTACTTATTACATTCTGCATTGTCTAGATCACCCGTGGAGTGTTATGTCCTGTTATGAGCAGCATATTTAAGAAAGACATGGGAAAATAGCAGCACATCTAGGATGATGAAAGGTCTCAAAACCACTTCCTTTGGGAATTAGTGGAAGATCTGGAATGCTTAATTTGGAGAAGAAAAGATTAAAAGGAGACACGATGACAGTCCTCAAATATGAGACTGCCATGTAGAGGAATGGAGCAGGTTGGTTTTGCACTGCTCCGCAGAACATAACCAGAACTGATGGGTGGAAATTGCAGGGAAGCATTTCAGGTAATCATTAGGTGAAACGTCTTAATGGTAAGAGCTATTTGCTAGTGAACAGAGCTCCTTGGACAGCAATAGACTGTCTTGCAGAACGTGTTTAAATAGACCTTGAACCACTATAGATGAAGGATCCTTAATTGGTCCCATTTATTTGTCTTTTTAGAAGTTCACAGTATCTGCAGAACATGTTCTCCAGTACAGCATTTCAAATGAGTTGATATTCTTCCTATCAGTTTTCCTCACTGCCCAGCTTTCACAACTGTACCTAGAAAATAGATTTATAATAGCATGGACAACCCTAACTTTAGTACTGTACAGTGTATTCAATGGTATGTCTTTACAATTTAGGATCTTGTCTAGTTCCTTCATATCTGCCCTTCCAACTGCTAGGTTTTTTCCTCCTCTGATTTATTGACTGCATTCTTCATTCTAGTTAATGACTTAGCCAAGATATGGAAAATCCTGAACTATTTCAACATCTTCGTCATCTACTTTAAAGTTATGTAAATCATCTGCGGTCATTATTTTTGTTTTCTCAATATTCAGCTGTCATTGGACTTCCTTCCTTGACTTTCTTTAGTAACCGTTCCAAGTCTTTCCTATTTTCCGCTGTTAGTCTATTTCAGCAAAACAAATGTGTCTTGGTACTTTGCTAGTTTAAAACCAGAGCTTAAATACCCTAAAGGCAGCAGTACAAGGATGGGAAATCACCAAAGAATACAAGGTGCCCTTCAGAGGAATATCATTGAGAGGAAAGGACTGGCAAAACCACCTCTGAGCATTCCTTGCCTTAGAAAACTGTGAAATGCATGGGGTTGCTATGCGTCAACAAGGGACCTGAAGGCATGCATCCACATAGTTGCAAAATTCCTATTTTGGAGGTTGTCTTGGATTACTCCCACCTAGAAAAATTGTATAATTCTGTCACAAGTTTCTAAGATGGTTGTCCATAGAGAGCCAACTTATCATCTAGTTATTTATCATCCCCACGCGATTAATATATGGTTGGAGCTGACCTTTATATAAATAGGCCTGGTGCCATCATGTCTAGCTCATCCTTCAACCAGCTACAAAAAAAAAGAGAGAAGCTTTTGCCCTAGTTACCAGACCGCATTCAAATAATACAAAACAATATTTTTCTGAAGAACATGCAATTTGGCACACATGTCCATACGCATACACACCATTTTACAGAAATAGCATATCTTTGGCAGAAATGTCAAGGCACAGAAATGTTAGCTTGACTAATGAGACCTGACTGTGGTACAGTCACATCAGTACTGTTAATTCCTTTCTTCAAGTTCAAACCGAAGCTCACTGTGACTGAATCGACGTATAGTTGCGTCTTCCAGCAGGAATAACCAAGAAGTATATAAATTCTCTAGAAGATAATATTACGAAGCTTGATTCTCTAAGGTAATCGTTTAAAAATGGGGTAGAGAAGGAAACAGTACCTTATTTTATGTAACATAACCTGTTTGTATCAAGTGCCATCCAGCCTGATAAAGAAAGCACTCTCCTCACCAAGACTTGAGAAACTGTTTGGCATCGCTGTCCATACCTTTAAGTGTCTGTGTGCCACAGCAAATGCAGTTTGCTGTGTGTTCACATCAGTCTACATTCTAGACTTCTAGACTCCAGAGGAATATGTATAGTAAGTCTGCACATGTCCCAATGCATGGTTGCCTCATCATAGTGTGAAGTGGAGAACTATTAAACATGAAAGGGAGGAATGCAGAAATCAAGTAGCATTTCACTTCCATTGGATAAGTCCTTGGCCAAGCATCCGTTCCTACTGGGAAAAGAAATGGGTAGCTGTGATTTTTTCCCAGTGATGGCAAAAAGAACTGACAATACAATAGAAGAAGAGAGAACTAAACGACTATCTGGGATGAGAGACAACCCTAGAGAAATTTTGGGACACTTCTATTAGGACTAATATCGACCAGCTCTCTGAGAACTTGCCTGACCTGCACAAACAACTCTGAATTCCTTGTCACCAATGAGGAAATAGAGACAGGTTTGGAAAGGGTATATGGGATCAAAAAGAGTATAGCACTCGGTCACAGCATGCAATGACCGCTAACAAAAACTGACCAGACTAGTTTCTGCAGTCACAGCAACTGGCAGGAAAGTCTTGGTACTTTCAAAAACCCATGTCTTTAAAAAAAATACAAATCCCCACAGTTCAAGTCTGAAGCTTAACAAGATCTATAAGAACCTGAGAACAAAATGAGGCAGCTTAGAGCCAAATTCAGCTCTCTTTTCTCAGAGGTGGTCTCCTACAAGGCAGCAAATGTTTAACAAGCAACTCTGTGGTCTCCCCACCAATTCATTCCTGGAAAAAGTGAAGAGGACTATCTAGTTACTAGTCCGTCCCCCCCAGGTTCCTTGAAAATTTGTTTGGTAGAGATTATTTTATATTTTTCAGTAAGATTATTAGTAATGGGAAGAGCTTCTCTGCAATAACACAGGAAAATATGGCATGTACTCTCCAGTCAGCCCAAAGTGGTCAGAACTCTTTTGGAGTAACTGCGTGCCACAAAGGGACTCAAAGCACCGTTGCAATACATAATGCTTCCACAGCAGACTCAGAGACCAAGAAGGAAGTATGAAAATCACTCATACAGTTAAATGCATACGAAGGAAGTGGCTGTCTGGAGCCATGGGAAGAGAGAAGGGAGGCCAACCCATGCAGCATCCTTAGGGGATTTGAAAGGAAACTTGTAAATCGCCACTCGCAGAAAGGATCCACTTTACACCACCAAGCATAGATGTACTTTCAAATGGGACAGTATGCTTTCCTGCAAGCAATCCAAAGGCTAAATAAGCACAAATGTGCGCATACATCTGTATACTGGTAAATATAGTTTATTGAAGTATTTACATCACTGAGGCAAGCTGTTCTAGGTCATACTGGCTAGGGCTGATGGGAGTTGCAGCTCAACAACTGGTAACACAACAGGTCATAGATTTTTAAAACAAACCTGGAAGAATGTCAAGAATATGGTTTCAGATCTGCCCTTTTAACCCGCAGCCAACCAAACCATTGAAGTCCCCTTCTGTGTTAGTCTTAAGATTAGCTGTATCCCTCCAAAAAGATACCTGGGGCTTCATTGTACTGCATACAGACAACACTCAAATTCCTATCTGGATAAGTTACTGCTTAAGAATTGTTGCACCAAAGTTGAAATCATTGCAAGGGTGGAGGCTGGGGAAAGAAAAGAAGCCTTCAGGTGGTCTTTGGAAGATTCAAAATGTTTTTATTTACTATGCAAGGCATATCTCACCTGAATTTTTCATTCCACATGTGCGTATTGACTTTGGCTAAAAGGTTTGTTGAAATGTGTCGATCTGTTCTTCTTTTTTGCAATGTAGGAACTTCTCCCTATCCTCTCTGTATTATTTTTACCTCTAATACCAAAATTATCTGTGAAAAAGTAATGTCCAGGAGTGTATCTATGTCCTTTACTGAGGTATACCTGTAGCCTTAAAGTAATGTATGAAATTAACTAAACCTTCAACAGAGGGAAGCTCATTCTTCTTATTTTCAATAAGAGCAAACCATTGGAAGACATTTCAGAGTTGTCTTTGATCATCTTTCTACTCTTCCACCTTAAGACGCCTCTTACTTGTGGTATTCCTGCATTGCATTTCAAGAAATGTTTATTTTTAGTTCACCCGATGACTCTCTCTGCTTAATCTCAGCTAAAGCTATCTCAGTGCATCAAAACTTCCTTTAATGGCTTTCAGATCTGTATAACATGCAATTCCCCAAACTCTGGGATCATCGGTGACCTATTTAGGAGGGAAAATCTTTTCTGGCACTACTATTCGCAACAAAAACTATATCCCCAATGCTATTTCGGTGTACCAATGGTAAAAAAAAACCAAAACCCTATTTTCCAAATAGCAGTGCTGCATAATTTGAAGTGGCGGTTACAAATGAACAGGGACAAAAGCCGAAAAGGCACGGTGTAGAAGTCAGAGACACTTCTCCAAAACCATTAAATGTGGAGAAAGCAGAATCAGCCTGACATATGCTGCATTAAATCCCATGGCACACTGGCCTGAGATTAAGCCGATAAATAATTGCTTCTCATCCAAATGAACTTGTGTGACGTCTATTCAGAAAACCTTACCTACTTGCTACAGCAATCTTCTCTAACAGCAATAGCATTCATTTCTGTTTGGTGTTCATGTGCTTTTCCAGAGATTTGTTCTTATTGGAAGTAAGAAAAAGAAGGTTCCCTCTGTTGAAGGTTTAGTTAATTACATAAATTAGTTTAAGGATACTGTATATAAGTATACCTCTGTTAAGGACACAGATATATTCCTGGGCATTATTTCTTCAACAGATAAGTTTGCAACTACAGGCAAAAATCTCAAGTGCCCACTACTACAATATGTAAAAAAGGACTATGAAGTAGAGAATTGTTTGTGCAGGATTTTTGTCCCTCCCAGTAAAACCGGCAAGCAAAAGGATAACCTGCATAAAACCTTGTAATTCCAAAATTGTGTTTACCGCCATAATGTCTTACTTAGAAACCAATTAAAGAAATGTCACAAATGTGATCCTGCAGAGGAGGCCACAGCTCTAACTCTGCCTTTTATTCTCTGCTTTGTAATACTTTTTACATACCTAGTAGTTAGCACTTGAGATTCTTCTTCTCTCTCTCATGTATTTGGTCTGCCATGCTACCCTTCCCTATCCAATGTTCTGAAAAGCTAGGTATGTGCTCTCTCTCAAACTCCAATATCTGAAACACTCCATCAACAGAAAACCTGTGCTAAACATTTTGTTGTTTTCTTTAAAAGATCTCCCCAAATTGGACTTCATGCAAACATCACATGAAGTCCAATTCTGGCTGCAAAACAGACTCAGGCCGAGAAGTTATCAGCAGTCATATGTCAGAAACTGTAACCATCAACTATCTAGGACAGGGGCTCCCAACCTTTTTGACTCACTGAGCCCTTTTTCAAATCCATTTCTATGGTGGAGCCCCTAAGAGGCCTACCCTAAGTTTCTAGTCTTCTTATTTTGATTCTGCTTGTTGTTTCTTATTCTTTACATTCCATTTTTATTTCTTTCCTTTTCCTGGAGTGGCCACAGAGCAGCTGGGAAGTACATGCAGAACCCTAAGGGTTCCCATAGGCTGCAAACCACTGATCTAGGATCAACTCTCCCCAAAATCCTGGCCATTAGAATGGTAAGCACTGTAGGCTGTAGCTCAAAACTTCTAGGCTAGTGTAGAATACTATCAAGCTACGGAAACTAAAGCAAGTCACATTATACATAAAACGGTTTCTTTAAGAAATGCAGTCTTTGTAAATATCACCATCGGTCTAATAGTTGTTCCTCCATAGCTGACAATTCTTAGTACTGCCCAGAAGAGTCATGGTAAAGCCCTTTTGAGTAACTTTTACCACAAAAACACTATGATGAGACAATTCAAAACGAAATGATAGTGCAAAAAGATGTAAAAATCCCATGTCGGATGGCACTCCATGCATTACTAGGCTACAGCAGAGGACAACAGTGAGTAGTGCTGTGACTAATGATGCAACTGGACTCAAGGCAAAAGGACATTCTGTTGCTGATATGCTCAGAGGTGAAAGGAAAGTCCAAAGCTGCATAACACATATTACAGGAACATGGAATGTGGGAAGCATAGGTGAAGCGAGACACCTTCGCTGTCCACTTTAGATTGGTCACTCCAAGTATTGCAATGATTATATGCTCCATGGAGCATATAATCATTGCAATACTTGGAGTGACCAATCTAAGGTGGACAGCGAAGGTGATGACAAAAAAGAAAGATGAGACCTCTTCTACTAGACCTGAGAAATCTCCCCCAGAAGATTTTTAAAACCAAAACCAAAACAAAACAGGAGATCGGGGGGGCTCCATGTGCCCAAGGACCGCATGGGGCCTCCTCAAAGAACACACATGGCCTGCAGGGAACATAATTCCCACCCCTTCTATGAATTAACAACTCAGACCTTATCCCGAACTGAAACTCCACATGCAGCTTATTTTGCTTCCACATATCTAAATTTAGTTTGCACAAGTCTTCAGGATGGAGGTCTGTCTTCTGCTGATACCAAGAAATGCCGTGGACACTATTGGCGCTGCACAAATTTAGAAAACAAAAACAAAGCAGGATCTTGTTACATTTCATTTATTGCTTTAGTTGCAAATGCACTTTCAACTTCTTCCAAACACATACAGAGGACACACAATTTCACATTTCAGATTAGGAACATCAGAAGCTGCCTTCTAGCAGATCAGGCGATGTGTTCATGTAGCCTAGGACTGTCTCCTGTTATCAGAGCAGTTCTCCAAGATCTTGATCAGAAGCCTTCAGCGTCGCTTGCTACACAATCCTTTAACTAAAGATGCCAAGAGGCTGAATTTGGCACCTTCTAAACCGGCATTTTTGCCCTTCTACCAAAACTATAAAAGTTGACAGGAGATTGCAAGCATTCCCCAGCCAGCCAAGAACTACGCTTACTGGATACCTAAAACCCAGCAAACAAAGTATATGTCAAAATGCTATAAAGATGTCAATGCAAAACTCCTATCACATGATATGACTGGCCTATATCAATAAAGAGAATTGCTATTATGAGGTCAAACAGTGTAAAATGACATGCTGGGCAGACAAGCTTCAAAGAAATTCAAGTCCTGCTTCATTTCCACTGCAAATGGAACTTAGCAAGTTTTGCAAACAAAAAATGGTCTCACAACATGCCATCTGCCCAATCCTATGCATAGATAAGACCTACAGAGTTCAGTTGACCTTACTCCTTGTTAATGTGTACAGGATTGTAGCTGAATAGCAATAGCATCTACGTTTCTACACCGCTTATCAGTGAACTCAACACTGTCTAAGGGGTTTACAATCTGTAAGCCAATTGCCCCCAAGGTGCTCATTTTACCGACTTACGAAAGGATGGAAGGCTGAGTCAACCTTGGAGCCCTGGGATCAAACTCACAACCTTGTGGCTGAAGGATCGACATTTAACTGCTGTGCCACCAGGTCTCCATGGGGTAACACTAAACAATAGAAGTAACGCTGATGAGTAAGATATAAGGGACAGGAGAGTGTGAAGTAGGGATATAGGAAATGTCCCTGCATCTTCTGAAGAAATAACTTATCTCTGTACTGCTATCCTCACCTTCACGTAGATCCAACATCACAGAAACAGTATTTACGTCTCCTTGGGTGGGGCTTGCATAAGTTTCCCTTTCCAATTCCTACGATCCAGACTGAAATAATTAGGCAACAGGACTTGATATAGACAAAAATAAACAAGCAATGTTCTTAGGCACCACTTTGAAACGCTTGAAGGACTGGGCAACTGAACTTTTCCCCAGCTCTGTTCTTCTGTGTACTCTGTCCTATTCATGCGCAATCTTTGTCCATGAACTACGTGACAGTGTCTGACTACCCTGCCCAGAGTCTTTATTCTTTCCAGAGCACTAAAACAAAACAAGATAGCCCAGTCAGGCAAGTTACTAGCCTTTCCCCCAGTTAAGACAGAGCCCCCTTTGAAACCATTATCTTCAGAGTGCAATAGGCTTAAGGCAGTGAAGAAACACATGAGATGCTTACAGAGAAACCCAGTTTTTGTAACCAGACAGGTAATTGTAGTGGGCTTCTTTTTTACCATTACCGAGAATGGAAAAGCAACTCCCGACTGAATCTTTATTTCAAGTGCAACTAGAGAAATCCGTGTTAATTATTCACTTTCTTCAAGTGCCTGGAAGCAACTCCTTTGTTGTTCAATAAACCATGTCAGTCTGAGGAAAGATCTATGGAACATGTTCTTTTTTAAAACAAAGTTGCTTTAAATGCTAACTGCTTGCATAATAAAACCCTCCATGTATGAGAACCATGTTCTTCCTCCCACTGGCATGCATAACTCAGATTCCACATTCAATTTCACCGGCCAAAAATATTTTGCATGTTTAACGCTTGCAGCTTACTGAAAGCTGTAATTCGCAGCAATGGGACACAAGCATCCATATAGACTAAGTGGATCTAAAGAAAGGCATTACAGGTTCAAGGTTACAGATAAAAGCCCTTGCTCAATGTTTTATAATTAAAACCACTTTCTTTCTTTTCCTTTTTGAAACCAACAATCAGTAATGCATTTCACTTTCCACGTGATGCACAGAATCAGAGTGACAAAGCAATCTGAGGTGTAAATAGAGAGACTAAGCCCAGTCTGCCACCAACACCTTAAACTTTCCCCTTTTGGTACGTCACAACTTTGAATACACTGGAAATACAAGGGTTTGGGCTTCTAGTGCTTTCAAAACAACCAAATGCATCTGAGGAAGTAGACTTTAGTCTACGAAAGGCTCATGCTGCCAAGGCCTTTCTGTCAGTTAGTCTCAAAGGTGCTACAAGATCGCTCTACACACTGCTTCCAAAACAGTTCAAGCTGGGTCTGTTTTTAGTAAAGCAGTCACAGTGTGTAGTAAGCAGGGCTTCTGGCTATCTTCTCAGCACCTTCTGCCCTAAAGTCATGCAAAGAGTACACAAGGGTATCAGAAGGTAAAGTGTCAGTGCCAAAGTTATTTCAGCACTCAACTGTATCTCTCCAGGAATGGAGATGCTCGTTTTTATGTGACTCCAGCCACAGCTGGAAAAGAGAAAACAAACCCATGCAAGGTCAAGGTGTAGATGCTCAGGAGGTGCTGCAACTTACAAGGAGATCAAGGCTCTCTGGCTACCAAGGTTTACACAGGGCTTTTTTTGATGTGGGCTCAGTGTTGTGCTTGGGAACGTTAAGATTTGACAAAGGCTTGAAAAATATTCCCTATGAATGGCTAGGTTCAGTTCAGACATAACACAGCGCATACTATGATCGGGGTTATGGGACCAGATTGCGCGACAGCCTACTGCAAACGCTGATATCTTGAAACAGCCTTTCACCAAGTCAGCCTTTCCATCCTATTCTTTTCTATTTATGTTGAGCGTTCTGAATCTTCGATCAAACCAACTGCCCAGAAGGACGTAAGGTAGCTGAGTTAACAGTACATGCCATTATCAAAGAGAGCTTTTACTCTAACTGAAGCTGTATCAGCCTATGTGCTGCACTTTTGTTCCTCAAATATGACAGCATTATTTCAATAGCCAAGATAATGAAATACTCTGTTTGTGCAAGCCTACATTGACACTAAGGCTGGCTACAAACAACTTTATTAACAGTTGCCATTTGAACTACCACGAAGCATCAGTCCATATAAAACACATTTAGAACAGCCACTGTGACAAAAATATGAAGCCATTATCACACATTTAATTACCTTCCAGTTATGTTTTATTGTCTGCGGTCGGCCTTTATTCGTTTAAACAGTTTGATCTGCATTCTCTGCACATTATTCTTGTTCAATCTCCTTTCTCACAATCAAATTTGGGGTTTAGGGTGCTCAGGCAGAACTAAACACTGATGTGCGCCAAAGTCTTATCTTTTATCACTCCAAACTGTTAAAATATTTAATGCTCTTAGCTCAAATGTTACACGACAGAACAATTCCCTGGTCTGGAACACAAGCATAAGCTGCCAGTTGACATCCTACTCGCTGCGTTGACTGTAAGAGACAATTTAAGGCTATTAGGCTGCATCCTGGAATGAAACCTGGAATGGCTATGCAAGAATCCTCTTAGAAGAGTCAGAGAGATGGACCACTGCCTCAGTTTGGTTAACAGGTGTTATATATATTACATGCTGCCTATGATATGGCTAGGAATTCAAGCAATTGTTTATATTTTGTTAAATCAAAACTTAGAAAGGTTTTGTTATTTTCTACATATCTTTAATGATTAAAAGTTCAGAGTGGATTTGAAACCATTTTGGTAAAAGCCACAGCTATCGACTGGAGGAACTGTGGCACTTCTGCTCACCTGGAGTAAAGGCAACGACTGAAAGGTATTAACGGAGAGCTGTAACCAAACTTCTGTAACGTAACACTTCAATCAATCATTTGAAGTTTATGATTATAGGAGAGAAACGGGAATTTCCATCAGTAGTCTCATAGAGCCAGTGCAGTACTGTAATCTTCATTTGACAGGTATATTGTGCTACCATTTTCTAAGCACTCTGTAGCTATTAAAAGATAAGGCAGGCCCTGTCTGCAGGCTCACAATTAAACAGGAATGACAGAAGAGGAAAAGGAATGAGGAGAGAGAGGAAAGCAAGGACTGAAGCAGCTATAGTGACCAAATATAGGGTCACTATATACAGTATTTGCTAACACACTATTTCTTTTCTTTTACCAGTCACTCAAGGAAAGAAATATGCTACAGAAACAAGCTCTGTCATTATTATTGTTGTTGTGTGTTTTCAAGTCGTTTCCGATTTATGGCAACCCCAAGACAACTTTATGATTATCACTATACACTAGCAAATCTCATTGCTCAAAAGCCTAACGTAACATATATTTGTACATTTGGTTAAGAGCAAACTGAGCTTTAAAAAATCAAGGACCTCAAAATAACCTCTAAAGCAAATATGCAGCTGAGTGAAGCATAAAACACAACTTCAACAAAAACAAAGAGCATTGTGGAACAGCGAAGACTCAGAATTTTATGACGACAGAGTCTTCTCTAGGCTGGACTTCACTTCATCAAATACATGAAGTTTTATCCTAAACGTGGTGCAAGTTGGACCGAAATGTGCAAAATGTACAGCGATAACTACCTTATTGACAATGGCCATTGGCAAAATAGTAGTTGGCTGGTAACACACCTTCCTTTATCGATGAACTGATTAACGCATGTTTAAAAAAGGCTGTGTCCTCATTCATCATGGACTTGAAATGCAACACAGTCTAATATTCGAAATCAACCTGGTAAGAAGAAAAACTACTCTAGACCACTCATGATTGCAATGGTCATATTAATACTTCCAAGCAGATCTTACCCACCCAGTCTTTTTAAAGGTTTTGGCCTGCATTTTAATACTCAGCCCAGCAAAACAGTCAAAACCAAACTCTTAATCCATCTATTCCTCCAACCATTGGAGAATGTTTTCCAGATCCGCTCTGGTTCAGTTTGGAAGCGAAGTGCTTCAACTTGATCAAAATTCCACACAGGAAATGCTTCGAATTGCAGACTATTTAGCACATTGCAGTTTCCCTGGCGAGCATTTAGACATTTAGTTGAGGGGTAATTTGGTACATTTTTATTATTTCCACGGAAGACTATAAAACACAACGCCTTGACAGGACAAACTACAAAGAAATATTTTGTTCCATCATTACCAAATACTAGACAATTCTTATCACACAGAGGGGGAAAAAACCCAAAACCAAAACATAAAGCTACTCCTCCTCTATGTAGCTATTAAACAGTCTTATGTCTATCTGTAAAAACAAAGTCATACACTGCCTTAAAGGCTAAAAACATTATAGCTTTGGTGTTTGAAGACTACACTCCACTTCGTCAGATGTATGAAGCCTTACCAGAATTTCAGGTGAACCTCTATTTTACAAGCACTGTATGCTTGGATGCATATTGTGGATGGCTGGAGATACGGATGGCAGAGGAAATGTCAATGCAGAAAGCACTGAGACGGTAACAATTACATGATTAACGTTGGCCATTCCAAAAACAGTTGTTGCTGCCAAGGCAAACATACTGTCCCTTGGTAAGCCAATTAACATTATGTTGCGGGACAAAAAAAAAAACCTTTGCCAAAAGGACTGGAGATAGACTGTAATGTACCAAGCTTAAGCCATAAATGTCTTTAAGGTGACACAGGAACATTGAGGGCAGTAATCTAGCAGGGCTATCCCTCCAGAAAAGCTCAATCCTATCTGTATGGACTACACAGGATCGCTGAACAATACTTCAATATAACTGACACACTAGCAGCAGCCCTGAAAATTCATATGCCAGTTTCTATTATAAAGCAGGTAAAATAGCACAGATCTGGGTTTTTTAATTGATTCTAGCACCAAGAACAGTAAAGCATCATGCTTAGTTTTACCACTGTACCTCAGGTCTCCATGGGAAACACTGAACAACCATGCACACATGTTATGTCTAGTTCATGACACAAGACGCTGCAGGACTGCCTGATCCAGAGACAATTCCCTTCAGCTGCAAGAGAGGTGAACGCAGCTGGAAACAGCCACCACCACAACCTTTGTGTTTCTTGAACAATAATGGATTGTTTTGCCCACAAACAGATGCACACATGCCAAATGAATGAATAAATTGTACTTAACTGCATTAGTAAGCCTAGTGGCTGAGGTCCAAAGCTGTACTTTAAAAATGCCCATTCCAATTTTTGCCTTTCCCCGCACCCCTTAAAACAGTTGACTTTGATGCCATATCATCATCTGTTTTCGAAAGCCTCCTAACATTCAGAAGCAGTTTGCTGAGCGAGATGGAATGAGAGACTGTCCTTTGAGAAACACAAGCTGTGTTCACTCTACGGCTCTTTGGATTCCCATCAATATCTTTAACTCGGATAGCTATGAATCAGATGGCCTAAGGGATTTATATGTCTGCGGCACTAGCTTTGCCCTTGAAACAAGGCATTGTGAGCGCTGGCCTTTAACATGATTAAATGTAGCTTAAGAAAGGTAACCCACACTTTTTTTGCTCTAGATTTAGTGATCCCCAAACTTTGGTCCTCCAAACTTTGGTCCTCCAGTCAGTGATCCCCAAACTTTGGTCCTCCGGGTGTTTTGGACTTCAGCTCTCAGAAGCCCCCAGCCAGCTTGTCAAGAAATCTGGGACCTGAAGTCCAAAACATCCAGAGGAGCCAAGTTTGGGGACCATTGCTTTAAGTCATCCTCACAAAACATTCTGAAGTGTTTCTTCTTCAAAAGTTGGTTTTGGAAAACAACGCTATCTATCAGATTAACTGTGCTGTTATGTGCGTCTCTTCAAAATTAAGCACAACTAGGACTTACTGCCCCAGAACAAGATGAGAATCATGTACCATAAAGCATAGCCCATAATGAGAAATGTTGGGAGCAGCAGCCAAAAATATGTAGAGCAACATTATTCCTACCTCTGGTATGAAGACTGCTTCCGCATTGTCCTGCCCCAGGAGCAAAGCAACGTTTCCAAAAACGCAACTGGTTACAATAGGCTTGGACTCCTAATAGAGAATAACTCTGAATTCTAACCCAGATAGCAATTTTAACAGCCAAAGGGGGAAAAACAGAAAGCAGAAAGGAAGTGTAGAATAAAACTGTGGCCCCTGAACAAACCAGTCTGAAAGAAATGACTTCTGCAGCTTTAAGCAGAAGTATTACAGTGGGCCCTTGCTATACGCTGGGGTTTGGTTTTAGGACCTCCCCATGGATAACAAAATCCATAGATACTTGAGTCCCATTAAATATAACGGCAAAGCAAAATGGTGTCCCTTATATGAAATAAAAAACCAAGGTTTGCTATTTGGAATCTGTACTCTTTTTGAATATTTTCACGTTGTGGATGCTTGAATCCTTGGATAAAAAATCTATGGATAAAGAAGGCCGACCGTATTTCTAATGTACGGATGGAACAAAGAAAAAGGAATCACTTGCTAAAGAAGCTAAAAGTTCTGAACTCATCTGTTCAACCATTTGGGTTTTTAGTTCTAGCAAAACAATATGAATGTAGACCTAAACATGTCGCATTTCTGCCAGACGAACAGCCCATTGTTGCTATTCAGAACTTGAAAATGACATATAAAACAGTCTGGGTCAATCAATATCAGTGCCATCCATTGATCAGCCAGTTAACATTGCAGCCTCCGCCAATGCTGACCATGCATCATGAAAACGAAGCAGGAGGCAGCGCTGCAATGATCACAAGCGCTTCTCTCTCTTGTTGCAAGTGGTGAACGTGGTTGTTTTTACTTTTGACACAGAAGCCAGATCGTTCCTGGAAGGCTTGGAAAGACTTGGAAGGAGATCAGTCCTTTGGGTAGTTTAGCAGTATCTGAAAAACTAAATTGTCCTAAATAGATTTATAGTAATATCAGATTACAAAGAAACATCGCACTTGTACTGTACTTGCTAATTAAATTCGCCACCCAAGATGAGCATTCCTTTTAAAAGAAATGATATGACCCATTTCAGATAAACAGTCTCATTTAGAGATCGTCCAAAGTCTATCAGTTTAACTGTTCGGTCGGCTCTCAAAATGGGTCCATGCTAACCTTCCTGTGATCCTCGCATCTAGAAAGCGAGAACGTCAGGCATAAGGCTAATCCAGAATCCATCATGCAGTCAAGAAATCAGAAGAAGACTGGGACTTAGATGAAGGATAAGGTCCTGAAGTGTCAAGTTATGTCACTGAATACTAAATTTGGATTGTCTGCATCAACGTATTTCCCATTTTTTATCGTTCCAGATAGTTTTGAACCCAGAAATATAGGTTCCTCAGATGAGTAAATTAGAACCTGGAACGGGATCAATACCTTGAAAATGCCACCTGTTGCTTTTCAGAACCCAATGTGAGACTTGAATCAATAATTCATACGGCTGTCATCACTAGAAAGGGAAGGGTGACAGAAAACCCTCTTGGATGTACACTATGAAAACATAATTAATGTCTATAAAAAGAACAGTACTTGACAATAGGTTTGAAAGGAATAAACAGGACTGCTTCCAAAGTGAGTGAGACATTATTATAAGAGCGTCAGTGCGCATGAGGAATGACAAAGCGTGGTAACCTCTGAGCATAAAACAAATACTAATTCATTGGTGTAGTACACCAGCAAAATAGATAAGCCTTCAGTTTGAATGCCTCAGGAATAAACTTGATAGTCAATTTTAAGATATGCTGCTATTTTTCAGCCATAGACCCTCCATCTACAACAGGTAGAGCTGATATTAGTATTTCTATACAATATACAATACATGAATGCTAAGGAACAATGATAGTCTGAGTTAGCAGGACCAGGCGATGGAGAGCAAGCATGTTTGCCTTGAGCATACTAAGAATAGCTTGTGATAGAGGTAAAAGGATAGAACAACAGAAGTAAAGAAAGCAACGGGACTCATAGGGACACAATGATGTCCATATTTTAACTCTTGTCCTTCCTCTTCTCTGACGGGGTTGACATTTGTGTTTGGAGTATAGTTCTGCTCCTCCAACACAACTCTATGGTCAACATCTGCCAGACGCTGACCATAGACTCACAATGGAGGACCTAAAATGGCTAGAGAAGTGTTTCCTTTTGTAATCTCTACTTCTTCCAGAGCAACTCCATGGTCAGCTCCCAGCAGAGTTGTGCTGGAGGACCTAGAGATTCCTATAGAGAACATACCGATCAAGTCCACAAATAACCAAATCCCTAAAAATCAAGGCTGCAAATGCGTAGACTGACTGTATGCTGGTTCCTAGACTAAAAGTCCAAAACACACTGCAGAAATAATCTAGCTTGAGACCACTTTAACCGCCCTGGATCAATGCTAGGAAATCCTGGGAACTGTGGTTTAGCTGACATTTAGCCTTCTCTGTTTGAGAACTCTGGAGCCACAATAAACTACAACTCCCAGGATTCCCTAGCAATGAGCCAGGGCAGTTAAAGCGGTCTCAAACTGGATTATGTTTGATTTTATCTCCGACTGGCTGGAGATTTAAACAAACACGCAAGTATTAATTACACAGTTTGCTATAGATACGTGGGAAGCTAAGACATGGCCTTGTGCGAATGGAGCTTCCATTGCCAGAGATTGGCACCTTCCCCCCCCCCCAAAACCATGCTGCTCCCATATTGTGCGAAGGGCCCTCAGCACAGAAACCGCAGCTGCAATCCTTTGCAATTTGAAAAGAGGCACCCAAAGATTGCCAACAGCGCGCTGCAAGAAACTGTTAATGGACCCAACCTTCCCTTCAGGCCCCAGAAAGTTGGGTCAGCCAATTCCAATTTTAGGTTATATATAATTATATATAAACCACACCAACACACACACACACACACACTTACTTTGTTGTCTGCGACAGGACTGGGTGCAGTTTTATTCAGTCAAGTCTTGAAGCCAAAGGATTTTTTTTAATGAATCCGAAATACAAAACTCAGACTCTATTAAACTAAAACATGCTGAAACACAAGTCACCCTATACATAGGTTTAATATAACACACACCACACATATTCACATGTTATAGAAGTGTTGTGTGTACATTATAGGTACAATAATACACACACACATATATATTAACACATCTGAAAGCATTAGGTTCATTGAGGCAGCAAGAGAGAACCATTCAGGAAGGGGGTTACAAGCACTTCAGAATGTATATAGAGATATATTACACACACACACAATATATATATAATATATAGAGAGAGAGAGAGAAGAGAAATACACAGACATTTCTGTAGCGCTGCTTACAAGACAGACACATAAATATATACTCACAAACACACTCTTAGGTTATTATATATATACATACACACACACACACATACAAGAGAGACTTAATATATATAAACGCAGACACACTTCTGAAGTGTTGCTTTACAAACCAGATCTTTAGAAGAGTAATATACACCACACATATAGTATACAACATACAGGCATATAAAATATATACATACACACACTTCTGGAAGCTTTACTTTATACACACACAATATATACACACATACTTCTGAAACATTTAGGTTACAACACACACACACACACAAGTACATTCATAGACATACAAAAAATCTAATGTATATACATATGTGCACATGCAGACACACACACTACAGAAAGGTGTATATATATCTACATATATGTGCGTGTATGCATATATAGATAGATCAATATATAGATATGTTGTGTGTATGCATATATGTATATATATAATTATGTGTTGTATATATACAAACTAAAACAATGTATATCACACACGTACATTCATAGACATGTACGCACTACAGAAGTGTGTGTTGTGTGTAATATAGTGTGTTGTGTGTATATATTGTTTGTGTTTATTTATAACATATTATATATGTACATATACATATACATCATAGACACTACAAGTGTATATGTGTGTGTGTTGTGCATGCATTACATATCTCTCTCTCTCCTATATATATAAAGGCATGTGTATATATATATATATAGATATAATGAATAATATACTACACACACACAGCACAGACATACGATAATAATATCATATGTTTTGTGTGTCTTTCACCCCGAGAGGTAGCAGAGAAAGGGCCTGGCAATAAATATACAGTACTACACACACACACATTCATAGACACACAAAAGTGTAAATGTGGTGTGTTGTGCATGTATATGTAATATATATAATATATATATCACATAATTCCCTCAAATCCCTCCCTGACCCCCAAAAACCCCAAGTTCCTCTGTCTGCCCCCTTTCCCCCCAACCCTCCCTCTCCTCCTGGGGCCTTCCTCTCTTCCCTTCCCTCCTTATTAACAATAGTAATCATTATATTGTGTTATTAATGCTGCTAATGACCTGTAGCCGGACTTTGATGCTGGATCCGCTCCTCCTGGTTCCCGCGTTCGACATTTCTCCCCTCAAAGAAGGAAGGAAGGAAGAAGGAAGAAGGAAGGAAGGAAAGAAGGGAAAAGAAAGGAAAGGAGAGGAGAGGCTGAGGGGGGGGAGCAGTCAGCCTGCCTCCATCACAGGCCCGCTTTCAGGCCGTTATATATATATATATATATATATATATATATGGGTTTTAATTCTCTTCTTTCTCCTATCCTTCTTGTCTTCCTTTTCTTTTTCTCCTCAAACGGAGCTCGACGCCCGCCCGCCGGACGCGAAAGGCGACTGCGCGAACCTCGCGCCGCCCCTTCTCTCCTTCCCTCTTTCTTTCCCCCTCTCACGTCGTCTTCTATTCCTACGTAACGGCCCGCCTCCGGACGCCATCTTGAGGAGGTCACGTCGGTTTCAAAACGCCACACTTCTCCCTCTTTCTCCAATAGAAACCTTTTTTTATTCTCTTCTCCCCTCCCACTTACGTAATACGCGTCGTCCTTACGTACGTAAAAGCTCGCCTGCGGAGGCCATCTTGGGGAGGTCACGTCGGCTTCGAAAACGTCACGCTTCTCTAGTTTCTTTCTCTCTCCCCTCCCTCTCACGTCGTACGCATCGTCGTTACGTACGTAACAGCTCTCCTCAGGAGGCCATCTTTGGAAGGTCACATCGGCTTCAAAGCGCCACACTTCTCTCACAAGTTGGTTAGAGGGCTTTCGCGCGCCCCTAGTGGATGTAAGAGGCGTAGCAGCGGGTGGTCCAGAAAGAAAAAGGGGAGAAGGATAAGGATATATATGGATTGTCAGTTTAAATGTTAGAGAGGACTTAGTGCCACACTGCAGAATGAATGAATGAATGAATGAATGGATGGATGGATGGATGGATGGATAGATAGACAGATAGATAGATAGAGATAGATAGATAGAGATAGAGATAGATAGAGAGAGAGATAGTGTTAAACAGAGTGTTTAACAGAGTGTTAAAACTACTTTTTAACTTTGAACTTCGTTTGCAGCAACTGAAGTAAGCTGAAAACATATATATGTATATATGTATATATGTATATGTATGTATTTATGTATATGTATATATGCACTTATACAGGAGAACTTATACAGACAGCTAAACTTCATGGTTACTCTCAAAGGCCAGGCTGGGAATGGTGCAGCCTTCCATCTAGCATTGAACTGCCGCTCCAAGTAGCAATGGCGAAGGATGATAGGAGTCGCAGTCTCACCAACAGCTGCAGTGCCTCATGTTCCCCATCTCTTTGCTAAGGTCACTGCTGACTTGCAGAGAGAGGCGGCCAGCTGAGGTTGCGAGTATCCAGAGAGAGGAGGAGTAAATGTGTAGCAAACAACATTACGATGCGTTACGATTTCTCTACAGGCGAGGAAGTGACCTACTTCCCAGCCCCACCGGTTTATTGAACTGGAAACTGAAATCAAGACGATGCGCCGCTGGACAGATGATGCCCCAGAGAACGCTTCGGTTCGCATCATCCGCCGCTGAATTTAGGTGGATCTGACAGGACTGGCTCCTCCTCACACGCTTTCAAGGAGAGCGCTTTCACAAACCTTGTGTTGTAGGCTGCATGGATCAAACATTATACTGTATATAAATATAACGCGCATGCATTGCACACACAATTGAAAAAGTAAAGTAAGCTGCACATTGACGATGGAGCTGGAATGCCAGACTCCATCCTCCATCACTTTCCATTGCCATAATCTCACATCTCCTTTAGGAATATTCTACATGTTCAGGATGTCGAAAGCCACCAAGAAAGATGTTTTGTGTGCCATCAAGTTGTTTGCAACTCATGGCAATCCGAAGGTGAGTCTAACTGATTACCATTCCTATAACCTTGCATAACAATCGGTAAAATAACACCTGGTTGTTGGGAAGGCGGATCAGGCTGGTAGTCAAATGCCCCAAAGAGACACAACAGACTAGAAGGCGATTGCTTCTTCCCCTCAATAATTAACATTACAAATGAGACGCCGTCCAGACACAAAGTCACTACAACTCACACCGAGAGGGAAAGGCTTCCTTGAAGCCTGTCTCTTACTTTTCTCACTCCTAGAAAGAGCTCAAGGCAAAAAGAAAGATGACTTTCTCTCCATGATGGAGAGAAAGATGATGCATCCCATCCCAATACTGGACGTCACTTTCATCCAATGGGTGCATTGACATAACACAATAAGCCAAGTTTTGCATTAACCATGGTTTGATGCTCACACTATGGACTATGCAGTACATGATCAAACAAACCATCGGCTTCGTCGTCCTTATTTCCGGCTGCTTTCTCTTCCATTCCTCTTCCATGGTGGGAAGATGGGGGCAAACCACAGACAAGCCCCAATTGTGAGCTTGTTGTGGGGACATCACAAGCAGCTAGAGTTTATGGGTATGTAATATGGGTTCAGGTTGTGGCTTGTGGTCCAGGTACGCTTGCAAAAACCTAAGGCCATGCTGGCTGGGGATTCTGGAAGTCATAATTGATAGAGAGGAAGGAAATTGCCCTAACTCTGGCAGGAAAGTACTATTGCCCTCATGTTCTGCATCTGGGCTTTCCAGAAGTATATGGTTGCCCACAAGAGTAACACTGAGTGTTCAACTCAATATATACTCAGACTCAGGCAGAGAGACTCTTTTTGTGGTCCATTCATCTAGTGCCCCTTTAACTGCTATGAATCTCAGGAGATGCATGCACCCCTAGCCTTCTACCTATGCTCCGATGTGTCAACCCATGGCTGTTAATATGTGCATACAGATACTGGGCTAATGCATTATTTACAGCACGAAAAGGGAGGGTTGACAGATCCCGATTAAAACCTCCTCCACCCACGTGTTTTGTTCAGACAGGAGCTAGACTCCTTAAAAACAGCTGTTCTCAGGTCTGCTTCTCAGCTCTTGCAACAGCTAGCACTTGAGTAGCGAGCCACAGAGGTGGCAGCAACAGCTCACTCCCAGGACTCCAACGCTCAACAGTTGCAGCGACAGCATGAAGTACATAGTGCTCCTCTGTCATAAGTGCGAATGTTGATGCAGCAGCAATATTTCTGGAGCCAAACCTCTCCTGGTTTTTTCATAGCTCATCAAGGCTGTACATATAAGCAATGCCAAGGTTTTAGGTACTTCTGGGATTTTCCGAAAGTAAAAAAGGAGCAGCTTTCAATCTACTTTGCGTTTGGGTTAACACTGCTTTAACAACGACTGCGTGTGATAAACTCCTATGATTGGTTCACCTTAGGGTTGCCAAAGTTAAAAAAATGATTTGGAGCTACACAACAAAAACACTGATATTGTTATATTGATAAAGAAATTGGAAAAAAGAATCCTGCTATTTGGGGATTCTGGGAAATGTAATACATAATGGTGGAACCAATATTTCTCCTCCTGCCGCCACAGAGGTTTTAGCCAATAGCTTTCCCAGTCCCAGTGGTCCTGGAAGAAAAGACTGGTACTGCTCAAAATGGTGGTGTCAGTTGAGTTTCTAGGAAAGAACAGTTGTACCCAAAGGGCACAAATATGTACCCAAAGGGCACCATATTTGTGCCCATCCCTGGCACACTGGATAATAGTAACTGATATCCTCCCACATTAGATAGCCTGAGAAGCAATCCTCCCAGAACATCTGGAGGGCAAAAGGTTCATCAGACATGGCCAAGAAGCAGAAGCCAAACAAACAGGTTCTACAAATCTAGGACAGTGATTTATTTTCATAGACAGCATTACAAATTGGACCCTCCCCTGTAAGTGCTTAAACAGTACTAGTTGTGCGACCCACCACCAAATTAGCAAAGTGCAACCATGGCTGGTTAAGCATTCCTTCAGAAGTTGTAGAACTCCTGTTGCTGAGCCACAAAAGGTAGAGTTTTCCCTTCTTGATCGGCTTCTGGATTCGTGTTTTCAACCTCCTAGCAGTGCCAACAGAAAAGCAGAGGACAGACAGTAAAGCAAGACAGGAGTAATTCAAGTGATCTCCATTTTAGATTTACAGTAGGATCTCTACAGCTTCAAGAGCCCTGTCTATCTTTCAAAGGATTATCCAGAATTCAAAAATCTTAAGTACTCCAAAATCCAAATCTTTTTGAGCTACAACACTAATAGCGTAGTACATACCTGCAACGTATTTGTGAAGTTAGAAGAGATACAGCTGGAGAGAGAGTCCACTCTTCCTGACATTTCACAGATCCTCAGTCTCTCTCCAGCCTCATTATGTATCAATACCTTAAAGAGGTATTCCAAAATCGGAGATATCCAAAATACGGGACGCTTCTGGTCCCAAGCATTTCATATAAAGGATACACAACCTTTATGTATGTGACTCTAACGTTTTTTTTTCCTTCTCCTGCATGATTTTTTACATCTCTGTCTTATGAAGAAGCCAGCAGAGTGTCAAAAGCCTGCCTGATGTATTTTGTGCATTTTGGCTGGTCCAATAAAGGTATCGCTGACTTGTGAAATTTGAATGTTTGTGTACTATGTATGTTTGCATATATGTGAATGTGTGTGTGTGTGTATACATATCTATCAGTCCGCAGTTTTGTAAGGTCTTTAGAGTTCTCTTCCAGAGGGCTCTAGAGTGCAAGGGTTCCAGATGCTTTGGACTTCAGCTCCCAGAATCCACTATTACTCACCAAGATGGCAAACGCTTCTGGGAGCTCAAGTGCAAACATTTAAAAACAACAAGACAAAAATGTTGCAGCAAGAAGTGCAACCAAGGAGAAGATCATAGGTAACAACTAGTAATGCCTATTGAAGGTGCTATTTTTTCTTATCAAAGGAATTCCTAGTTTAGAAATGGTGACTTTTAGACTTCAATGCATCTAATCCCTCTTAAACCATATTGACCATTGGCTATGCAATCTGGGCATTTTAGGAATTACAGTCAATAAAAGCATTTCCCCCAAGATCCAGGAATTATTATCCAAGCAAGGTGCTGCTGGTTTTTTCTCCCAAAGACACTGGAGACACAAGAATGCCATGCCATCAGCTACATACCTCCCCAGAAAAGTATCTCTCAATGATGCCCAATGCAGCTCTATAGACCAAGGCATTCTCATGAGTCTGGAGGGCTTCAATCTTCTCCAGGCCATCAAGTTCTTCAACCAGAAGACTCAGCTTCTCCGTCTCACCAAGCTTCTCAGCCGACTGATGTGGGGAGAGAAAGGATGAATGAAGAAGCAAGAGGAACAGAGAAAGCTCATACTTATTGTCATTTGTTTAAAATTTTTAACTCCCAGACTTAGATTCTAGATGTGTCCTTCTTCCACAAGATCCCATTTCTAGACCCCCAAACTAGCATAGATTCTGGAAGCTGCAGACTGAAAAAACTAGCATTTTGCTAGCACTGTCTCTATTTACTACCAATGATGGCACCTATTTCCAATGGAGCTGAGTGTTAGTAGTAATAAACAAGGGCCCAGACTGAATGGGTGCTCCACACTACAGTAGACCCATTGAATCAAGAGCACTTACAGAAGTGTTGAGTTTCGATTCAGTGGATCTATTCATATTTAGGCAACTGAGTCCTTTGACATATCTAAAACTCAGAAAATCATTGGCGCACAAGCATCCACGGTCTCTAGATTCATCTCAAGGCTGTAGTCCAGGAAAAGTCAGAAGGTTGTTACTCTTTAAGGTGCCACAAGGTTACTTGCTATGTCTAGGGAATCCATTTTGTCCCTATGGGACCTTGCAGGGAAGGATTTTTTCCCTTGCAATCCAGGTTTCTTAGGCAGGGTATGGTACTGTAGAGGTATCAGATGGCACTTTTTAAGCTTGTCATCCCCTCTATGTTCTTCCATGGCTTCTTCCTCCTTTCTTATCCCCCCAAAAATATTCTGGAGAAAAGGAACAGAATACTTGCACGATACCTTTTGTAGGTGTATTATTTCCTACAAGATTCCATTTCTAGAATGTGGAAAAGGTCATGTTTGGGGTTTCCAACTCCCAGAATCCTCCAGCAGAGGCCGGTGGCTATTCCAACTAGCATCTATAGTGGCCCCTTGGCATCCACTGGGGTTTGGTTCCAGAGACCATCCCATGGACACCAAAATCCATGGATGTTCAAGTCCCATTAAAAACAATGGTATAGTAAAATGGAGTCCCTTATATAAAAATGGCAAAATTAAGGTTTGCATTTTGGATTTTAATTTTTTGGATACAAAGGGCTAGCTGTATTTCCAACATAAGTTGTTGGATAATATAAATAACCCATCCCTGCCTATTTCCTACATCTATACTAAGGTTGTTCTCACATGACTTTATCCTTACAGAGACATAGTTTGACTTCTAATTTATTTTGCAGGCTGAATCCATGATGATGCCACTAACCTCTGGTACTCACATGCCATCCAAGTTTAAAAGAATGGAGAGAAAGGAGCCTGAAAGCAAACTGGTGAAAATCTCACACACTTACTTACCATGAAGAAATTGGAGATGCTGTCCAAAATCACCAAGATGGTCTTGGCATCTTTGGTGGTCAACAGGTTCAACAGAGGCTTAAGAACTCCTGCATGTATCATTTCCACCACTTGCTCTACAGTTCCTCCAGTAGTGAAGTTGGCAACTGCCCAAACAGCCTCCTTTTGGGCTTTGAAATCACCCTGTAGAAAGCAGGAGAAAGACAAACAAGTCATCCATATAGAAGAGTGCAACCAGTGATGCAAGGCAGTCAGGACTTGCAAGATTTTTCGGTTAGCAGGGATTCCAACATTGGCTGCCACCCCTGCTGCCCACTGGACTCTTCTGTTCCGTCTGAGTTAAGCTGCAATCCCCACAAGGAGCAAGAGAGGAAAAGGATCTATCCAGCAACATGTTATTGTGACCTATCCCTGTTGTAATCCAAAGAATTTTCAGCTGGGCCTTTGTTTTGAGTTGTAAGACTCATTAGCTGTACAAAATATCTGCTCCTTATAGAGATTAAAATTGGTAGTTCTTTTAAGACCAACTCACCCACTTGGTTTTTTAAAAACTCTCTGCAGGGGTGTTGTTATGATAAACATAATAGCAACAACAACAACAGACATTCTATGAGTGCAGCCCTTTGCACTTGGCAGTGATTGATAAGGCCATCCTTTGCCCTTAAGTTATGATCCTGTCTCTCAGAAGGCAGAGGCCATACAAATGGTCTTATATGAATTACATTCCACATGTTTCTTTTTTCTTCTTCTCACAACTCATCATGATGAATTAATATATGCTATGGAAGGCACTACTAGATTCCTTCCTTCCAACTTCTGACATTTTAACCATATTCACCCAATCTCCTTTTTTAACTGAGGTATACCTTGACAGGTAGCTGTAGATATGTGCAGAGACTGGAAATTTCTGATTACAGGCTTCTACTCTGTGAGAACCTCCCAAATTTTTGTTTACAGAGCATTACAGAAACACATCTTTGCTAACTGAGGTACACCTACATTTGTTATCAATCGATGTTTAAGAGCTAGATCAAGGTGTCATTTGGACACACGTGTTACTTTTTTTAAAAAGCAAGGTGTTACCTTGTCTAGAAGCTCCACCAAGGGAGGCAGAAGACCACAAGTGATGACCTGTTGGATCTGACTGCATGGTCCAGCTACAATGTTGCTCAGAGCCCACGCCGTCTCCTTCTGAATGGTTGACTTTGGGTGACGCAGGAGGTTGGGGAGGACCGAAAGCACACCTGCATCAATGGCCATCTGTGTCTGCTCATCTGTCCCGGTGACAATGTTGCCCATGGCACGCAGTGCTGGAGTCTAACAAAACCAAGCCCAGATGAGGAGGAGAGATGAACTGGACAGAAGGATTGCCGATGCTGTTGACACTGTTCTTATCCAAGTCATCTCCGACTATGACAACCCTATCATAGTATCTTCTTAATCAGATTTATTCAGAAGACCTTTGTCATTGCCTTTCTTTGAATATAACCCAGTAGCCTTCCAAATGTTAAGTTGGCTTGACCTTGTATAGCTTCTGAGATCAGGCAAGATCTGCCACCTTTGGGGTATTATAGTCATATAGTTCTGGAGAATTTACAATGCAATTGCAGCCTTCCAGCCTGCTACCTTCCAGGGCTGTTGGACTACTACTCTCACTACCTCAAGCCAGCTGACTAGGGTTGATGGGAATTGCAGTCAACACATCTGGAAAGCAGTAGGCTGGAGCTGCAATCACTGCAAAAGACAGCTAAGTGCAGTTCTCCTCATATCCTTGGACTTGGACAGCAGCTCCCATCAGACCTAGTCACACTGGGAGATTCTATTTTTGCATTTGTGGAAGCCTACATGGGTCCCAGAGGGTCCCTAGAAGCAATATAATGCTCTCCGGTACCCACTGCAATTGCACACCCTCAAAAGAACCAAGCTCTGTAGTGATGCTTTCCCCCAGGTCCCTCTAACTTACCAGGAGAGGCAGCTCCGAATCGGTCATGAGTTGCACCAGCCGCGGCAGGATGCCTGCCTCTACCACAACCTGGATACGATCATTGGAGCCATCCGTTAGGTAGGAAACAGCCCAGCAAGCATCTGAGAGAATGTCCTTGTCTTCGTGTTGCAGGAGGCAGGTGAGCGTGGGGAGTATCTGTTTCACGGCCCCCAGAGGAGGGTAGGGGTTTTTGTTTCTGCAGAGGTTGGACAAGGTCCACGTGATGTTTCTCAGGAACCCAACCTGGAATTGGAATATGCTTAAGCATACAGGGAGTTGTAGTGTAGTGACCCCACAGCTTGCAGCGTTAGTATGGTGGCTCCTGCATCACTTGGGTGCATGAATCCACCCTCACATTGTCTTACCGCCCCATATGAGTTTATCTGAGTCTTAACCATTTTCAGAGGAGGGCTTTTCCTCTGTCCAGCTACCTTTCTAGGCTCATCTGGACACGATGCAAAGAGAGCTACTCCAGAGCTATGAACTCCTTCCCATAAGACGGTGATATGGCTCTTTCTCTGCTCTCTTTTTGCCTGGCAGATGAACAAATTTGTCTTCGTCAGCCTGGAGGCTTTAAGTGGTTGTGGCAGGATGTACAATGATGTGCTGTTTTATTAATATGCAGTACAGTTGGCCCTCTGTATAAATGCATCCACAGGTTCAACCATCAATGGCTTGGAAATATTTCCAAAAAAAATCCAAAAAGCAAACTCCAAAAAGTTATAGGGGTTCCAGACATACTATTAAAACAAACCCTCTTTCCTACACTTTCCAGAACTTTAGTGTAAGAGGTAGATTAGGTCTCCTAATCCCCCCCCCCCATTATCATCCTATCTACAAATGAACAGATATGAAAAGAAAACAGCTTCTAGCTAATCTTGCTACCTTGCCTAGTAGAAGTTTATACCTACAGGAGTTGCAGGTGTCACCAGAGACAGAAGGGGAGGAATCACGTTGAAGATAATCAGAGTGTCTCTGTACATAGGACCATCACCTGCACAGAAGAAATATTTTAAATTGTAGCAAAACTCACTTTTTATACTCTATACACAGAAAAGCACTCAGTTCTCCTCAAATTATAAGATTGCATTTGGGTCAGCCAAGCATATTTAAGGAGCACAGCTTGGAAATTTAAAGAAAAATGGAATGGGGAGGACTCTAATAGTACCTTTGCTAATTTATTTCAGCATGGGCTTTTGCAGATAGATTTATTCAGAGGTGGTTTGCCAGCCATTGCCTTCCTCTGAGGATGAGAGAATGTGACTTGCCTGAAATCACCTAATAAGTGCCATGGCCAAAGGAGAATTTCAATCCTGCTGTCATGGAGTCAGTCCAGTACTGAAGACACTATTCCACACTGTCATTGCCTCCCATTGAAAATAAGAAGTAATGAGTACCAGTTATACTTTTAATGTGCTACTCTCCCAAGCGCTGTCCAGAGGTCTAGGATCTCAGTCTCACTGACCATGCTGGCAGAAGTTGATGTAAGTCTATTGGTAAGTCCAAAACATCTGGAAGTGCACTATGTTCTGAAACTGTACCATATTGGACAAGGCCACCCTACACACTTATTTTATATCCCATCTTCTTCCTTAGGCTGGGATGAAGCACGACTTCCAGCATAACTAGAAACAGGCCAATATCTCTTCATTTGTTCATCAGCTGCCCTCTGGAAACCAGGAAACACCTTTGCTTACCTGCTATGTTCCCAAGTGCCCACACAGCCTGCTCACAGATGTGCATATGGGGAGAAGACAAGAGAACCACCAAGCCCTGGATGGCATTGGCTTCCACAACTGCTCTGGTTTGATCAGATGTCCCTGAAGCTATGTTAGTGAGAGCCCAGGCAGCCTCAAACTGCAAGGTGGGGAGATCATGGTGATACAAGAAGTCCACCAGTTTTGGAATAATCCCAGCTTCGATGACCTGGTTGATCGGTGGATTCTTCTGCCTGGACAGCAGCTTCCTGTTGGAGTGACAGAGGGCAACTTTCATGGACTATTGAACTGACTTCATCATGGCCACAGAACTACAGATTCCTCCCAAATGCTTCTTCATGGTTCATGGTTGCAGAGAAGGCTAAAGACCTTGTAAATCTACAAATCCCAGGATTCCATAGGATTAAGTGCCATATCATTTAAAAGTGGTGTTAAACTGCATTACTTCTACAGTGCAGATACACCCTGGGAATCAGTGATGCTAAATACTCAACATCATTTCCTCCAAGGACATCTGGGTAAATATGGGAGCATTTGAAGCACAGGTCATTTTAGCCAAGTGCTTCAAAAACCATTCAAGATATTTGTCAATTTGAAAATCATTTAAAATGACAACAATGTTACTTTGAAATAACGATGTTTATTACTGTAATTACTGGCTGATCTTGATTTTTAGTTTACTAATAATGATTTTTTTAAAATGAAGATTTCATGAAATTAAGACTTTAATTGAAATTAAGAACAAACAGCCTCTAACAGCAACATACAGGTAGAGCTAATTTCCACATACCTGACTGCTTGAGCAGCCTTAAATTGTAAATGAGGGTCATCTGATTTTATCACTGTGATTATTTCCTCCAGAGACAGCTTAGCAGCCTGCATTTGGAAGAAAGGAGAAGGTTACAAGTCTGCTGCAACAGTGAAACTGCAGTACACAAATGTTTGCAGCCAAGCCACTAATGCATGGGGCATAATGGGCCTCTACTGAATGAATCCAAGAGTGGATTTCAGGAAAACCTCATGATGTATCCCTGCAAAATGCCTGGAAAATACAGCTCTTAACTCTCCCATTATTTGCCATAATATCAAACCAAAAATAGCCCCACTCCATCCCCAACCAGCACCTCAGACTGGATCTTTGGATCACCAAAGCAGCACTAAGCATTAACTGTTTGAAAACCAGTAAGCTTCTGTTATTAAACAGCAGACATGTGTGACAAAACTCTGGGACTCTTTAGAGGCCTCTCATTCATAGGATTGTTGTATGTCAAAGCCAACTTGGCAGCAGTTAATAACAACCCACGATGTAGTTGCCCATCCTTGTCCTATGCCCCTCGCTAGGTATATACCACATTCTTGTCATCTATCTCCGGAGACAGGTTATCCTCTGCAGTGATACAGATGTTCCTTCGCTTCAAGATATGTTCATCTTTCTTGGCCTTACGAAGTTCAACCCCAGCCTCTATTCTTTGCTTTCTCATTACCTGGCAAGAGAAAATAAGTCCATCATTACACCAGTTTGCAAGGCCTCTCCACTGTCCAAACAAACCAATGCTTTCAAAAATAATTTGACTGGAATAACCGATTGGGAAGGAGCCCTCAAAAACACAGCTGCCAGCCAAAATGGAGTAAAGCAAATGTTGGCAGATTGTTTTAGGTGGCAGAGAAAGACGTTCTGGGTAGGATAGAGTACCATGAATGGAAGCACACTACGCTTTCATGTTTCGTCGAAGGTCACATTTTCTAACCTTAATACCACATTTGGCTTTTGCCTTTGCTAGACTAGATGTGTATATTCTGCATGTTCATGCCTCATCAACCAACAGCCCATTGATTCACTCCCCACTGAGCCTGGAAAAACTATGTTTAGCACAGAAAGCCAGTGTGGTGTAGTGGTTTGAGGGTGGTTTAATATAAAGACCAGGGTTCAAATCCCCACTCAGTCATATAAACCCATGGGGTAACTCTAGGCAAGCCATACTCGCAGCCACAGAGGAAGGCAATGACAAGTCTCCCTGGAATGTAGAGATATCTTGTAGTGCGTTTGAAACTAAAGAAAGAAGTTGGCAGCACGAGCTTTTGTAGACTAAAGTCTACTTCCTCAAATGCATCTGGAAATAGACTTTAGTCTACAAAAGCTCATGCTGCCACTACTTTCTTTCAATTGTCTCAAAGGTGCTACAAAATCTCTTTACATACTGGTTCTACAGACTAATACAGCTATATCGTTGAAATCTCCTTGGAATAGATCGTGCCAAGATGACCTCATGAGAGGGTCACTATAAAGCAACTACTCTCAGAATTCCCCACTGACCAGACTGAGTGGGAATTGTGATCCAAAAAAGTAACTTCCCCAAGCTTTGGACACACACATTAGGATCCCCGTACGTACAGCGAAGTCTTTGCCTTTGTTTTTGAACTTCCGCATCCGCTCATCTTGCTCATTCGTGGTAGGCATCTTCTCTACTGTCTATAGACAACACACAGACGTACTGGCAGGGCAAGTATCCCTTTGCACCTAAGAGACAAGAAACTGAATTAATACCTGGATTTAAAGTGTGCAGACACTTCCTTCAGCCTCACCTTTGCCTCAAAGGCAACCAGCATAACTGATGGGTCAACCATCTTTCACAGAAGCCTATCTACAATAAGGAGTTTATAACATGAAGGAGATTGGGAATTTATCTTGTGAATATCCCGGGAAAATCACACAATTATGCGCAACAACTTCACATGACATCGCACAAAATCTGCTATTAAAGTGGTCAGAAAGAAGTATTAATGCGCATCTTTTTACTTTCGGGATTCCAGCAACAATGGATTTCCGATATTTGCTCAATTGCACGTGATAATCATTCGTGCAATTACTTGACATTTCCGCTTCATTTGCAGAATGCTTTAAATGCACTTTAATCTCAAAATCAGCCCCAATGTGATAAACTCCTAGGTTAGTAAAGGGGACATGCCCCCCCCAATAAAGTCCCAGTAAATCCCAGATATTCCTGAAACACAGCTAGGAACAAATGACCTACATACACTCTGACTTGGAACAGAGAGCATCTCATCCACTGTGGCTGGCCATGATGGCAGGGGATTCTGGGACTTGTAGTCTAAAATGTACCTTTACAGAGCTCTGATCATATGGGCCAATTTAATGTTGGAGACATGTTCTCCCAAAACCCAATGCTATTACTGCTACTTTCCCTCCTGCATTTCAGCTCCAATGTTAGTCATCCTGAAAACACAGATAAAGGCACTCCAGCAGAATTAGCACCACTACCTATTAATGTTGCTGCCAGAATGCACTTATTCCAAGCGCTACGAAAAATGATCATCTGGGGCAACTCTTAAAGATCGGGTTGATGTAAGGATAAGCTTTAGAACTCTGGGTAAAACTGGGTCACAGGGACTCAGAACTAGTTCGCAGCCTCCAAACTTTAGAAGGACTTCTGTAAGATCATTCCTCCTTCAGGACAGAGCCTGGAAGAAGGGCTTTTGGAACACAGTTCCCAGAATCCACTAGCTAGCCGCCATGGCTGTGGGATTAAGAACCTAAGAACAGATGGATCAAACCAAAATCAAGTAACTTGTAGCGTATTCGTTTTTGTAACCTCTAAGACATAACTAAGTGATTTTGCAATGGTAACACAATCCGCTCGGGAATAAAGGCGTTTATTTTATGGTGCAACTAGTAACTGGTTCTGAGTTACTTCTATAGTTACAGGGGATATGTGGCCTCACTACTTAAGTGTACTTTGTGCCATAGGCTTTCAGCACTCCTCCCCCTTTAAAGTTTTTGTAAAGACTCGCTTTCATAGTGGGGATGATGCCTCAGGTGAATCGATTCACCAATTCGAAGCAAAATCGAATCACTGATCAGATTAAATGCTAAGTGGGAATGCATCCATTGTGTGCCTTCAAGACACTTCTGACTTATGGAAAATGTACAACGGAACTAAGGTGGGATATTATTATTGTAAATAATAATAATAATAATGATTGTCTGGCTTTAGGAAAGGCTAGAACAGCGTTTTAATTTTAGGATAAGTTCTAAAAGCAGGGCACTGAAAAAGCTCCCCAGCTGAGTAAGGATCAAATAGGACCAATTTAACTGATCCAAACCCATTAAAGTCTATGTGAGGGAGCTGGAATTAGTGAAAATGAATCAATGAGGTCCACCTGTATGGAAAATAAACAGCATTTTTACTCACTTTTCTGCCCAGCAAACAACTTTAGGCAGCAATCCCATTCAGTACTCACTTTCCTGGGAATTACCCTCATTTTTAAAAACAGTGCTCTTAGGGTTTCTCCATAGTAACAACTCACTATGTCCAGTGCTGTGCAAATTCATAGCACTTTATAAATAAAGATTAATAATAATAATAATAATAATAATAATAATAATAATAATAATAGCAGCAGCAGTTATAAACTACTTGGGAGTCCTAATCTGAGAAAAAGGCAAGATAGTAATAATAATAATAGTTATAATAATATTCAACCCTACTTATTTCCAGGTAAACCATACCATTAAAGCATCAAAAAAGGGAGCATCCTTCCAGAATCATTGAATTGTAGAGTTGGAAGAGACCACAAGGGCCATCCAGTACAACCCCCCCCCCAAACTAACAGAGTCAATGAAATATAAGAATATCCAACATCCACAAAATGATGATACCTTTATGGGACCAACCAAAGTGCACACAATACCTTGGAAAAGTCAATTTAACTTCTCTGCCCCAATACACAGGAAATTATAGTTTTTCTTCCTGCTCCCCTGTCTTCCCCTCTCTGTGAAATAAAGTATAATTGACTAAAGAAACACCAAAGAGCCTCCCCCATCCATTGCACTCTACCATCTGCTACTTACAGCTTTCCTTCTGCAAGCTATGCTTCAAGGCAAGCCCTGCCTGGGAGGTTCTTAAATCTCCAGGAGCAACCTGTCACTCATATCCCTCTTTGCACCTCCATTGGTCCCTCCTGAGGGTGGGTCTGCCCCTTTTTGGTCCTCACTGCAGGTGGCTGCTTCATACCTGAGAGAGGCAGCTCACTTGAGCACATGGGGATGGTTCAGGATGAAGGATGCTGAAGGGCAGAAAGGGAGGACTGTGTGAAAGGACCATTTACAAACTGGAAGGATTTGCACATCTAGAGGTGGTGATGGAGCAGGTTTTCAAGTGGGTGGAACATATCAAGTCCAATATGCATCAAATAT